>NC_086446.1:673468329-673703329 GCF_028390025.1 Pseudophryne corroboree
CGACACAAACACCGGGCCCATCTAGGAGTGGCACTGCAGTGTCACGCAGGATGTCCCTTCCAAAAAAACCTCCCCAAACAGCACATGACGCAAAGAAAAAAAGAGGCGCAATGAGGTAGCTGACTGTGTGAGTAAGATAAGCGACCCTAGTGGCCGACACAAACACCGGGCCCAGAGGCGGAACTACCGGCAGTGCAGGCAGTGCACTGCACTGGGGCCCGCCTCTGTCCAGGGGCCCAAGCATGTAATGAGTCAAACTGACTCATTACATGCCGCTGTGCGCTGCAGGCAACCGCTGCCCGCAGCGCACAGCCGCCCGGAGATAGGAGCTGAGCAGCGGTACAGACGGGGGAAGGAGGAGGGAGCCGGAGGACGGAGCCGCAGCAGCGCTTTGTTACTGGTGGAGGCGCTGCTGCTGCTGCTCCTCTGCTTCCCTATAGGCTGTCTTCCGAGAACAGCCTATAGGGAAGCAGAGGGGCAGCAGCAGCGCCTCCACCAGTAACAAAGCGCTGCTGCGGCTCCGTCCTCCGGCTCCCTCCTCCTCATTCTCTACTGCCCGGGAATCGTCGTCTGACGCAGCTGCACCGAGGAGCCTGAGGGTAAGTATAATTCTTTCTTTCTTTCTTTCTTTCTTTCTTTCTTTCTTTCTTTCTTTCTTTCTTTTTCTTTCCTTCTTTCTTTCTTGTGCCTGCCTGCCGCAATGTGTAAAAAGGGGGGACTACCTGCCGCACTGTGTAAAAAGGGGGGACTGCCTGCCGCAATGTGTAAAAAGGGGGGACTACCTGCCGCAATGTGTAAAAAGGGGGGACTGCCTGCCGCAATGTGCAAAAAGGGGGGACTACCTGCCGCAATGTGTAAAAAGGGGGGACTGCCTGCCGCAATGTGTAAAAAGGGGGGACTGCCTGCCGCAATGTGTAAAAAGGGGGGACTGCCTGCCACTATGTGTAAAAAGGGGAATCTGCCTGCCGTAATGTGTAAAAATGGGGACGCTGTCTGCCGTAATGTGTAACAAGGGCACGCTGTCTGCCGTAATGTGTAAAAAGGGCACGCTGTCTGCCGTAATGTGTAACAAGGGCACGCGGTCTGCCGTTATGTGTAAAAAGGGGTAATCTGCCCGACGCTATGTGTAAAAATGGGGAATCTGCCTGCCGTAATGTGTAAAAAAGGGGGGCTGCCTGACGCTATGTGTAAAAATGGGGAATCTGCCTGCTGCTATGTGTAAAAAGGAGGAATCTGCCTGCCGTAATGTGTAAAAATGGGGACGCTGTCTGCCGTAATGTGTAACAAGGGCACGCTGTCTGCCGTAATGTGTAACAAGGGCACGCTGTCTACCGTAATGTGTAAAAAGGGCACGCTGTCTGCCGTAATGTGTAACAAGGGCACGCGGTCTGCCGTTATGTGTAAAAAGGGCACGCTGTCTGCCGTTATGTGTAAAAAGGGCACGCTGTCTGCTGTAATGTGTAAAAAGAGGAATCTGTTCGCTGTAAGGTGTAAAAGGGTCTCTACCTGGTGTAGTGGTGCTACTGTGCGGCGTAATTTGAATAATGGAGACTACTGTGTTGGTATTATTTTGTGGCCACACCCCTTCCCCACGAAGCCACGCCACTATGTATTTTTGCGCGCGCCTATGGCGCGCACTGCCCCCGGGGTGGACTTGGATGGGGGGGGGCCCAAAGCATTTTGTCGCACCTGGGCCCACCGCTTGCTTGTTCCGCCACTGACCGGGCCCATCTAGGAGTGGCACTGCAGTGTCACGCAGGATGTCCCTTCCAAAAAACCCTCCCCAAACAGCACATGACGCAAAGAAAAAAAGAGGCGCAATGAGGTAGCTGACTGTGTGAGTAAGATAAGCGACCCTAGTGGCCGACACAAACACCGGGCCCATCTAGGAGTGGCACTGCAGTGTCACGCGGGATGTCCCTTCCAAAAAACCCTCCCCAAACAGCACATGACGCAAAGAAAAAAAGAGGCGCAATGAGGTAGCTGACTGTGTGAGTAAGATAAGCGACCCTAGTGGCCGACACAAACACCGGGCCCATCTAGGAGTGGCACTGCAGTGTCACGCAGGATGTCCCTTCCAAAAAACCCTCCCCAAACAGCACATGACGCAAAGAAAAAAAGAGGCGCAATGAGGTAGCTGACTGTGTGAGTAAGATAAGCGACCCTAGTGGCCGACACAAACACCGGGCCCATCTAGGAGTGGCACTGCAGTGTCACGCAGGATGTCCCTTCCAAAAAACCCTCCCCAAACAGCACATGACGCAAAGAAAAAAAGAGGCGCAATGAGGTAGCTGACTGTGTGAGTAAGATAAGCAACCCTAGTGGCCGACACAAACACCGGGCCCATCTAGGAGTGGCACTGCAGTGTCACGCAGGATGTCCCTTCCAAAAAACCCTCACCAAACAGCACATGACGCAAAGAAAAAAAGAGGCGCAATGAGGTAGCTGACTGTGTGAGTAAGATAAGCGACCCTAGTGGCCGACACAAACACCGGGCCCATCTAGGAGTGGCACTGCAGTGTCACGCAGGATGTCCCTTCCAAAAAACCCTCCCCAAACAGCACATGACGCAAAGAAAAATAAAAGAAAAAAGAGGTGCAAGATGGAATTGTCCTTGGGCCCTCCCACCCACCCTTATGTTGTATAAACAAAACAGGACATGCACACTTTAACCAACCCATCATTTCAGTGACAGGGTCTGCCACACGACTGTGACTGATATGACGGGTTGGTTTGGACCCCCCCCAAAAAAGAAGCAATTAATCTCTCCTTGCACAAACTGGCTCTACAGAGGCAAGATGTCCACCTCATCATCATCCTCCGATATATCACCGTGTACATCCCCCTCCTCACAGATTATCAATTCGTCCCCACTGGAATCCACCATCTCAGCTCCCTGTGTACTTTGTGGAGGCAATTGCTGCTGGTCAATGTCTCCGCGGAGGAATTGATTATAATTCATTTTAATGAACATCATCTTCTCCACATTTTCTGGATGTAACCTCGTACGCCGATTGCTGACAAGGTGAGCGGCGGCACTAAACACTCTTTCGGAGTACACACTTGTGGGAGGGCAACTTAGGTAGAATAAAGCCAGTTTGTGCAAGGGCCTCCAAATTGCCTCTTTTTCCTGCCAGTATAAGTACGGACTGTGTGACGTGCCTACTTGGATGCGGTCACTCATATAATCCTCCACCATTCTTTCAATGGGGAGAGAATCATATGCAGTGCCAGTAGACGACATGTCCGTATCCGTAATCGTTGTCAGGTCCTTCAGTCCGGACCAGATGTCAGCATCAGCAGTCGCTCCAGACTGCCCTGCATCACCGCCAGCGGGTGGGCTCGGAATTCTGAGCCTTTTCCTCGCACCCCCAGTTGCGGGAGAATGTGAAGGAGGAGATGTTGACAGGTCGCGTTCCACTTGACTTGACAATTTTCTCACCAGCAGGTCTTTCAACCCCAGCAGACTTGTGTCTGCCGGAAAGAGAGATCCAAGGTAGGTTTTAAATCTAGGATCGAGCACGGTGGCCAAAATGTAGTGCTCTGATTTCAACAGATTGACCACCCGTGAATCCTTGTTAAGCGAATTAAGGGCTCCATCCACAAGTCCCACATGCCTAGCGGAATCGCTCCATGTTAGCTCCTCCTTCAATGTCTCCAGCTTCTTCTGCAAAAGCCTGATGAGGGGAATGACCTGACTCAGGCTGGCAGTGTCTGAACTGACTTCACGTGTGGCAAGTTCAAAGGGCATCAGAACCTTGCACAACGTTGAAATCATTCTCCACTGCGCTTGAGACAGGTGCATTCCACCTCCTATATCGTGCTCAATTGTATAGGCTTGAATGGCCTTTTGCTGCTCCTCCAACCTCAGAAGCATATAGAGGGTTGAATTCCACCTCGTTACCACTTCTTGCTTCAGATGATGGCAGGGCAGGTTCAGGCGTTTTTGGTGGTGCTCCGGTCTTCTGTACGTGGTGCCTGTACGCCGAAAGTGTCCCGCAATTCTTCTGGCCACCGACAGCATCTCTTGCACGCCCCTGTCGTTTTTTTAAAAATTCTGCACCACCAAATTCAAGGTATGTGCAAAACATGGGACGTGCTGGAATTTGCCCATATTTAATGCACACACAATATTGCTGGCGTTGTCCGATGCCACAAATCCACAGGAGAGTCCAATTGGGGTAAGCCATTCCGCGATGATCTTCCTCAGTTGCCGTAAGAGGTTTTCAGCTGTGTGCGTATTCTGGAAACCGGTGATACAAAGCGTAGCCTGCCTAGGAAAGAGTTGGCGTTTGCGAGATGCTGCTACTGGTGCCGCCGCTGCTGTTCTTGCGGCGGGAGTCCATACATCTACCCAGTGGGCTGTCACAGTCATATAGTCCTGACCCTGCCCTGCTCCACTTGTCCACATGTCCGTGGTTAAGTGGACATTGGGTACAACTGCATTTTTTAGGACACTGGTGAGTCTTTTTCTGACGTCCGTGTACATTCTCGGTATCGCCTGCCTAGAGAAGTGGAACCTAGATGGTATTTGGTAACGGGGGCACACTGCCTCAATAAATTGTCTAGTTCCCAGTGAACTAACGGCGGATACCGGACGCACGTCTAACACCAACATAGTTGTCAAGGCCTCAGTTATCCGCTTTGCAGCAGGATGAATGCTGTGATATTTCATCTTCCTCGCAAAGGACTGTTGAACAGTCAATTGCTTACTGGAAGTAGTACAAGTGGGCTTACGACTTCCCCTCTGGGATGACCATCGACTCCCAGCAGCAACAACAGCAGCGCCAGCAGCAGTAGGCGTTACACGCAAGGATGCATCGGAGGAATCCCAGGCAGGAGAGGAATCATCAGAATTGCCAGTGACATGGCCTGCAGGACTATTGGCATTCCTGGGGAAGGAGGAAATTGACACTGAGGGAGTTGGTGGGGTGGTTTGCGTGAGCTTGGTTACAAGAGGAAGGGATTTACTGGTCAGTGGACTGCTTCCGCTGTCGGCCAAAGTTTTTGAACTTGTCACTGACTTATTATGAATGCGCTGCAGGTGACGTATAAGGGAGGATGTTCCAAGGTGGTTAACGTCCTTACCCCTACTTATTACAGCTTGACAAAGGGAACACACGGCTTGACAAATGTTGTCCGCATTTCTGGTGAAATACTTCCACACCGAAGAGCTGATTTTTTTGGTATTTTCACCAGGCATGTCAACGGCCATATTCCTCCCACGGACAACAGGTGTCTCCCCGGGTGCCTGACTTAAACAAACCACCTCACCATCAGAATCCTCCTGGTCAATTTCCTCCCCAGCGCCAGCAACACCCATATCCTCCTCATCCTGGTGTACTTCAACACTGACATCTTCAATCTGACTATCAGGAACTGGACTGCGGGTGCTCCTTCCAGCACTTGCAGGGGGCGTGCAAATGGTGGAAGGCGCATGCTCTTCACGTCCAGTGTTGGGAAGGTCAGGCATCGCAACCGACACAATTGGACTCTCCTTGTGGATTTGGGATTTCGAAGAACGCACAGTTCTTTGCTGTGCTTTTTCCAGCTTGAGTCTTTTCATTTTTCTAGCGAGAGGCTGAGTGCTTCCATCCTCATGTGAAGCTGAACCACTAGCCATGAACATAGCCCAGGGCCTCAGCCGTTCCTTGCCACTCCGTGTGGTAAATGGCATATTGGCAAGTTTACGCTTCTCCTCCGACAATTTTATTTTAGGTTTTGGAGTCCTTTTTTTACTGATATTTGGTGTTTTGGATTTGACATGCTCTGTACTATGACATTGGGCATCGGCCTTGGCAGACGACGTTGCTGGCATTTCATCGTCTCGGCCATGACTAGTGGCAGCAGCTTCAGCACGAGGTGGAAGTGGATCTTGATCTTTCCCTAATTTTGGAACCTCAACATTTTTGTTCTCCATATTTTAATAGGCACAACTAAAAGGCACCTCAGGTAAACAATGGAGATGGATGGATACTAGTATACAATTATGGATGGACTGCCGAGTGCCGACACAGAGGTAGCTACAGCCGTGGACTACCGTACTGTACTGTGTCTGCTGCTAATATAGACTGGTTGATAATGAGATGTAGTATGTATGTATAAAGAAGAAAGAAAAAAAAACCACGGGTAGGTGGTATACAATTATGGACGGACTGCCGAGTGCCGACACAGAGGTAGCTACAGCCGTGGACTACCGTACTGTACTGTGTCTGCTGCTAATATAGACTGGATGATAATGAGATGTAGTATGTATAAAGAAGAAAGAAAAAACCACGGGTAGGTGGTATACAATTATGGATGGACTGCCGAGTGCCGACACAGAGGTAGCTACAGCCGTGGACTACCGTACTGTACTGTGTCTGCTGCTAATATAGACTGGTTGATAATGAGATGTAGTATGTATGTATAAAGAAGAAAGAAAAAAAAACCACGGGTAAGTGGTATACAATTATGGACGGACTGCCGAGTGCCGACACAGAGGTAGCTACAGCCGTGGACTACCGTACTGTACTGTGTCTGCTGCTAATATAGACTGGATGATAATGAGATGTAGTATGTATAAAGAAGAAAGAAAAAAAACCACGGGTAGGTGGTATACAATTATGGACGGACTGCCGAGTGCCGACACAGAGGTAGCTACAGCCGTGGACAACCGTACTGTACTGTGTCTGCTGCTAATATAGACTGGATGATAATGAGATGTAGTATGTATAAAGAAGAAAGAAAAAAAAAACCACGGGTAGGTGGTATACAATTATGGATGGACTGCCGAGTGCCGACACAGAGGTAGCTACAGCCGTGGACTACCGTACTGTACTGTGTCTGCTGCTAATATAGACTGGATGATAATGAGATGTAGTATGTATAAAGAAGAAAAAAAAAACCACGGGTAGGTGGTATACAATTATGGATGGACTGCCGAGTGCCGACACAGAGGTAGCTACAGCCATGGACTACCGTACTGTACTGTGTCTGCTGCTAATATAGACTGGATGATAATGAGATGTAGTATGTATAAAGAAGAAAGAAAAAAAAACCACGGGTAGGTGGTATACAATTATGGACGGACTGCCGAGTGCCGACACAGAGGTAGCTACAGCCGTGGACTACCGTACTGTACTGTGTCTGCTGCTAATATAGACTGGTTGATAATGAGATGTAGTATGTATAAAGAAGAAAGAAAAAAAAACCACGGGTAGGTGGTATACAATTATGGATGGACTGCCGAGTGCCGACACAGAGGTAGCTACAGCCGTGGACTACCGTACTGTACTGTGTCTGCTGCTAATATAGACTGGATGATAATGAGATGTAGTATGTATAAAGAAGAAAAAAAAAACCACGGGTAGGTGGTATACAATTATGGATGGACTGCCGAGTGCCGACACAGAGGTAGCTACAGCCATGGACTACCGTACTGTACTGTGTCTGCTGCTAATATAGACTGGATGATAATGAGATGTAGTATGTATAAAGAAGAAAGAAAAAAAAACCACGGGTAGGTGGTATACAATTATGGACGGACTGCCGAGTGCCGACACAGAGGTAGCTACAGCCGTGGACTACCGTACTGTACTGTGTCTGCTGCTAATATAGACTGGTTGATAATGAGATGTAGTATGTATAAAGAAGAAAGAAAAAAAAACCACGGGTAGGTGGTATACAATTATGGATGGACTGCCGAGTGCCGACACAGAGGTAGCTACAGCCGTGGACTACCGTACTGTACTGTGTCTGCTGCTAATATAGACTGGATGATAATGAGATGTAGTATGTATAAAGAAGAAAAAAAAAAACACGGGTAGGTGGTATACAATTATGGATGGACTGCCGAGTGCCGACACAGAGGTAGCTACAGCCGTGAACTACCGTACTGTGTCTGCTGCGACTGGATGATAAATAATGATATAAAAAATATATATATATCACTACTGCAGCCGGACAGGTATATATTATATAATGACGGACCTGCTGGACACTGTCTGTCAGCAGAATGAGTTTTTTATAGAATAAAAAAACACCACACAAGTCACACGACGAGTGTTTAACTTTTTCAGGCAATCACAATATAGTATACTATACTGGTGGTCAGTGTGGTCAGGTCACTGGTCAGTCACACTGGCAGTGGCACTCCTGCAGCAAAAGTGTGCACTGTTTAATTTTAATAATATGTACTCCTGGCTCCTGCTATAACCTATAACTGCTCCCCAGTCTCCCCCACAATTAAGCTGTGTGAGCACAGTCAGATATTATACATAGATGATGCAGCACACTGGGCTGAGCACAGATATGGTATGTGACTGAGTCACTGTGTATCGTTTTTTTCAGGCAGAGAACGGATTATATTAAATAAAACTGCACTGGTGGTCACTGGTCAGTGGTCAGTCACTAGTAAACTCTGCACTCTCTAGTACTCCTAAGCTCCAGTAAATCAAGTGTCTCTGTCTCAATCTTACTCTCTCTCTCTCTTCTAATCTAAATGGAGAGGACGCCAGCCACGTCCTCTCCCTATCAATCTCAATGCACGTGTGAAAATGGCGGCGACGCGCGGCTCCTTATATAGAATCCGAGTCTCGCGATAGAATCCGAGCCTCGCGAGAATCCGACAGCGTCATGATGACGTTCGGGCGCGCTCGGGTTAACCGAGCAAGGCGGGAAGATCCGAGTCGCTCGGATCCGTGTAAAAAAAGCTGAAGTTCGGGCGGGTTCGGATTCCGAGGAACCGAACCCGCTCATCTCTACATCTGGCGACACTGTGAGTACAGTTATAGGGAGGCAGGTAAGGCAAGACCTGATTTTGGCACATTTTAGCGGTAAGTAAATTTGCCTGTGTGCTTTGTATATGAACAATTAAGGCACACCAATGTATTTTCTGTAGTAATGTGGCTCTTGCTCCCTCTCGAGCTAGTCAGCTGAGTGTTGTTATTTTGCTTTATATGTGTTTATGTCTAACTGTTGGGTATCAGTTACTTAGCTATTTGTATATAGATTTTTGTTAATAATTATGTGTTTATAATGTTAAAAGTTTGTTTTTCAAATTCGAAGGTAATGTTTGCCACAATACTACATAATAAATTAGTATGCCCTAACAACCATTTTTGTTTAGCCTATTGTTTGTGTTTGTTGTGTGTAGACTTTCTTCTGAAGCTGTGTTTGAAATATGTAACCTCATTACCACAACATAATTTACATTGGCCCTCATTCCGAGTTGTTCGCTCGTTGCCGAGTTTCGCTATATTGCGATTAATCGCTTACTGCACATGCGCAAGGTTCGCAGAGCGCATGCGCTTAGTTATTTTACACAAAAGTTAGGTATTTTACTCACGGCATAACAAGGATTTTTTATCGTTCTGGTGATCGGAGTGTGATTGACAGGAAGTGGGTGTTTCTGGGCGGAAACTGGCCGTTTTCTGGGCATGTGCGAAAAACGCTGCAGTTTCTGGAAAAATGCGGGAGTGGCTGGAGAAACGGGGGAGTGTCTGGGCGAACGCTGGGTGTGTTTGTGACGTCAAACCAGGAACGAAACTGACTGAACTGATTGCAGTGGCAGAGTAAGTCCCGAGCTACTCAGAAACTGCAAAGAAATTTCTATTCGCAATTATGCGAATCTTTCGTTCGCAATTCTGCAAAGCTAAGATTCACTCCCAGTAGGCGGCGGCTTAGCGTGTGCAATGCTGCTAAAAGCAGCTAGCGAGCGAACAACTCGGAATGAGGGCCATTGAGTAATGTGTGCCAATTAGCCAAACATACATTGCCTAACACCAACCTTACAAAATTGTTTACACATAATTATGGCTGTGATGTGGTAAACCTTCATGTTAGTAATGATGCTAGAATAGTCCCAACACATGTGAGTGATAACTCAATGAATTATCCTGTTACACTGACAGTTTTTTAAATATAACACATTGCACATCAATTATTTCTCACATTTATTACTGTACAACATGTGTTTTCATTTCAAATAAGTGCTATTTTGTAGGCTTAGGATTGTGCACAATGTGTCTCCAGCTGCAGGGTTGGTTATTTCTTAGGCTGTTCTTTGGTGGATGACGTGGGTTTGGTTTGGACAGTGGAGCGGGATCGGCTTGATCTTTGAACTGGTGATGAAATTGTGGTCTGTGTAGGTGTGTTGGTCCCTGAGCTGGAACCTTGTTGGTGTTGTGCCAACAAATTAATATTTTGACTGAGGTTAGCCAGGGTTACGGTAAGTTGTGTTGTGGCTGTTGTGTTGTTGTCTATGATGCGGGACATGGTTTCTGATATAATTTGATTATTTTGAATTAACTGAATGAGGGCTTGTTGATGGCTGTGTTGCTCATCCATTATGCGCTGAAAGGTAACAATAAGTTGGCTGTTATCTGCTCTCATCTGCTCCATACTGTTTGCGACTCTGCATAGCTGGACATTGAGCCTCCTTGTGTTTCTACACAGTCTCTGTAGATGATGGGGCAGACTGGCTAGGTATTGGGTGTGTGTGCCTAGGCAATCAATATTCTGTGCCTGTTGTTGGTTCCATATTACCCAAAATGATGGGTCAGGTTGTTGCGGGGGGGGGGGGGGGGGTTGTTTGTCTTAATTGTGGGTGTGGTGACATTTGGGGTGGCGGGGTACTTTCCTGAGGCGTGGTAGGTTGGTTAACGTCTATTGCTTGCAGATGGAGGGTGTATGTTTCCTAGTGTTCAGATTCCTGCTGGGCTTCCGGGGGCATGATGTCTAGTTCTGTATGGGGTTTAAGGGGACAACATTTGAGAATCTTTTTTTAATTATGTTGGTTTTATTATTTAGTTTAACTTTCTAGACTTGTTTGTCAAACATTTTTCAAAAGAAAATTAGGATGTTCACCAAGACTCGTATACACAATCAAAAAGGCCAATTATGTAGGTTTGTATGAAGAAAAATTTTACATCAAAACAAAAGTGGACACATGTTTGACAAAGACCACACTTACGAAACAAACACACAGAGGTACAAAGTTTACCCCATGAAAAAAAGTGATTTGTCATCCGCCATATCGTACTTGCATTAAAATATCAAACAGTAAATGACAATATGAATTCTATCACCATTGTGACAAGGTGTGAATCTACAGTACCTGAAGCACAATTTTTTCCTATTCAAATAAATGACAACACAATACTACTGTAATGCGCAAGAGAACACTCTAAATTTGCGCAACTTTTATAGTGGAGATTGGGTCATTTTTATTTTGCAAGCCATGCGCTTGCTGCTGTGGATAAGTACTAGGATTTTTTTTTTTATTTTTTTTTGCTGATGTGTATTTTGTGTGCAAAAACAGTGTGTAAGTATGTTATTTGTAAATTTTATTTTGTGTTTACTCACCAGACAGCTGAGGGGAATGTGGTTTTGGTGATTGAGTACTCTCCAAAATGTGTTCTGGTGGCTGAGGCAACACAGTTGAAATACGACGTGGGGGTGGGCTTAATGCTGGTGTTGGTGCGACATCAG
Source organism: Pseudophryne corroboree (assembly GCF_028390025.1). NCBI lineage: Eukaryota > Metazoa > Chordata > Amphibia > Anura > Myobatrachidae > Pseudophryne > Pseudophryne corroboree. The sequence goes on from NC_086446.1 coordinate 673,479,802, forward strand.
GATGACGTCTCTTGGTAGGCCTGCTCGTGTGGCTGCCAGACCCCTGTGAAGGACGTCTTTGTGGACTGTGATGCGATGTTGAAGTTTCTATGGATTAATACAAACATTAGATTTTTTGTAAATTTTGTGGTGGGCACATTAACTGGTGTCAATTTTGCGTTACCTGTATTGCCAGCATCCACAGCTCTTGCTTGTGTCCTGGAAGTGGTGGCTTGCTTTCGTACTGTAAAAATTATAAGTTGGTGTTTATGACCTTTAATTACAGTGTGTACTTTTGTAAGCAGCAACATTTAGTGTTGTGGCCATATGATTACCATTATGAGTACACTTTCTACCAATAAATTATTTAAAAATGGGTTGCTTCATTGTTTGTGAAAAGGCTAATGAGGTTCCATTTCCAAAGACAAAAACATAGCCAAGTAGTAGAGATGAGCGGGTTCGGTTTCTCTGAATCCGAACCCGCACGAACTTCATGTTTTTTTCACGGGTCCGAGCAGACTCGGATCCTCCCGCCTTGCTCGGTTAACCCGAGCGCGCCCGAACGTCATCATGACGCTGTCGGATTCTCGCGAGACTCGGATTCTATATAAGGAGCCGCACGTCGCCGCCATTTTCACACGTGCATTGAGATTGATAGGGAGAGGACGTGGCTGGCGTCCTCTCCATTTAGATTAGGGTTGAGAGAGAGAGAGAGAGAGATTGACCTGAGGCTGTGATACTGTAGAAGAGAGTGCAGAGTTTAGTGACTGACGACCACAGTGACCACCAGACAGTGCAGTTGTTTGTTTTATTTAATATATCCGTTCTCTGCCTGAAAAAAACGATACACACAGTGACTCAGTCACATACCATATCTGTGTGCACTGCTCAGCCCAGTGTGCTGCATCAATGTATATATATATATCTGACTGTGCTCAGCTCACACAGCTTATAATTGTGGGGGAGACTGGGGAGCACTGCAGTGCCAGTTATAGGTTATAGCAGGAGCCAGGAGTACATAATATTATATTAAAATTAAACAGTGCACACTTTTGCTGCAGGAGTGCCACTGCCAGTGTGACTAGTGACCAGTGACCTGACCACCAGTATATATAATATTAGTAGTATACTATCTCTTTACCAACCAGTCTATATTAGCAGCAGACACAGTACAGTGCGGTAGTTCACGGCTGTGGCTACCTCTGTGTCGGCACTCGGCAGCCCGTCCATAATTGTATATACCACCTAACCGTGGTTTTTTTTTCTTTCTTTATAGTCATACTAGTTACGAGTATACTATCTCTTTATCAACCAGTCTATATTAGCAGCAGACACAGTACAGTGCGGTAGTTCACGGCTGTGGCTACCTCTGTGTCGGCACTCGGCAGCCCGTCCATAATTGTATATACCACCTAACCGTGGTTTTTTTTTCTTTCTTTATACATACATACTAGTTACGAGTATACTATCTCTTTATCAACCAGTCTATATTAGCAGCAGACACAGTACAGTGCGGTAGTTCACGGCTGTGGCTACCTCTGTGTCGGCACTCGGCAGCCCGTCCATAATTGTATATACCACCTAACCATGGTTTTTTTTCTTTCTTTATACATACATACTAGTTACGAGTATACTATCTCTTTATCAACCAGTCTATATTAGCAGCAGACACAGTACAGTGCGGTAGTTCACGGCTGTGGCTACCTCTGTGTCGGCACTCGGCAGCCCGTCCATAATTGTATATACCACCTAACCGTGGTTTTTCTTTCTTTCTTTATACATACATACTAGTTACGAGTATACTATCTCTTTATCAACCAGTCTATATATTAGCAGCAGACACAGTACAGTGTGGTAGTTCACGGCTGTGGCTACCTCTGTGTCGGCACTCGGCAGCCCGTCCATAATTGTATATACCACCTAACCGTGGTTTTTTTTTCTTTCTTTATACATACATACTAGTTACGAGTATACTATCTCTTTATCAACCAGTCTATATATTAGCAGCAGACACAGTACAGTGCGGTAGTTCACGGCTGTGGCTACCTCTGTGTCGGCACTCGGCAGCCCGTCCATAATTGTATATACCACCTAACCGTGGTTTTTTTTTCTTTCTTTATACATACATACTAGTTACGAGTATACTATCTCTTTATCAACCAGTCTATATTAGCAGCAGACACAGTACAGTGCGGTAGTTCACGGCTGTGGCTACCTCTGTGTCGGCACTCGGCAGCCCGTCCATAATTGTATATACCACCTAACCGTGGTTTTTTTTTCTTTCTTTATACATACATACTAGTTACGAGTATACTATCTCTTTATCAACCAGTCTATATATTAGCAGCAGACACAGTACAGTGCGGTAGTTCACGGCTGTGGCTACCTCTGTGTCGGCACTCGGCAGCCCGTCCATAATTGTATATACCACCTAACCGTGGTTTTTTTTTCTTTCTTTATAGTCATACTAGTTACGAGTATACTATCTCTTTATCAACCAGTCTATATATTAGCAGCAGACACAGTACAGTGCGGTAGTTCACGGCTGTGGCTACCTCTGTGTCGGCACTCGGCAGCCCGTCCATAATTGTATATACCACCTAACCGTGGTTTTTTTTTCTTTCTTTATACATACATACTAGTTACGAGTATACTATCTCTTTATCAACCAGTCTATATTAGCAGCAGACACAGTACAGTGCGGTAGTTCACGGCTGTGGCTACCTCTGTGTCGGCACTCGGCAGCCCGTCCATAATTGTATATACCACCTAACCGTGGTTTTTTTTCCTTTCTTTATACATACATACTAGTTACGAGTATACTATCTCTTTATCAACCAGTCTACATATTAGCAGCAGACACAGTACAGTGCGGTAGTTCACGGCTGTGGCTACCTCTGTGTCGGCACTCGGCAGCCCGTCCATAATTGTATATACCACCTAACCGTGGTTTTTTTTTCTTTCTTTATAGTCATACTAGTTACGAGTATACTATCTCTTTATCAACCAGTCTATATATTAGCAGCAGACACAGTACAGTGCGGTAGTTCACGGCTGTGGCTACCTCTGTGTCGGCACTCGGCAGCCCGTCCATAATTGTATATACCACCTAACCGTGGTTTTTTTTTCTTTCTTTATACATACATACTAGTTACGAGTATACTATCTCTTTATCAACCAGTCTATATTAGCAGCAGACACAGTACAGTGCGGTAGTTCACGGCTGTGGCTACCTCTGTGTCGGCACTCGGCAGCCCGTCCATAATTGTATATACCACCTAACCGTGGTTTTTTTTTCTTTCTTTATAGTCATACTAGTTACGAGTATACTATCTCTTTATCAACCAGTCTATATATTAGCAGCAGACACAGTACAGTGCGGTAGTTCACGGCTGTGGCTACCTCTGTGTCGGCACTCGGCAGCCCGTCCATAATTGTATATACCACCTAACCGTGGTTTTTTTTTCTTTCTTTATACATACATACTAGTTACGAGTATACTATCTCTTTATCAACCAGTCTATATTAGCAGCAGACACAGTACAGTGCGGTAGTTCACGGCTGTGGCTACCTCTGTGTCGGCACTCGGCAGCCCGTCCATAATTGTATATACCACCTAACCGTGGTTTTTTTTTCTTTCTTTATACATACATACTAGTTACGAGTATACTATCTCTTTATCAACCAGTCTATATATTAGCAGCAGACACAGTACAGTGCGGTAGTTCACGGCTGTGGCTACCTCTGTGTCGGCACTCGGCAGCCCGTCCATAATTGTATATACCACCTAACCGTGGTTTTTCTTTCTTTCTTTATACATACATACTAGTTACGAGTATACTATCTCTTTATCAACCAGTCTATATTAGCAGCAGACACAGTACAGTACGGTAGTTCACGGCTGTGGCTACCTCTGTGTCTGCACTCGGCAGGCAGTCCATAATTGTATACTAGTATCCATCTCCATTGTTTACCTGAGGTGCCTTTTAGTTGTGCCTATTAAAATATGGAGAACAAAAATGTTGAGGTTCCAAAATTAGGGAAAGATCAAGATCCACTTCCACCTCGTGCTGAAGCTGCTGCCACTAGTCAAGGCCGAGACGATGAAATGCCAGCAAAGTCGTCTGCCAAGGCCGATGCCCAATGTCATAGTACAGAGCATGTCAAATCCAAAACACCAAATATCAGAAAAAAAAGGACTCCAAAACCTAAAATAAAATTGTCGGAGGAGAAGCGTAAACTTGCCAATATGCCATTTACGACACGGAGTGGCAAGGAACGGCTGAGGCCCTGGCCTATGTTCATGGCTAGTGGTTCAGCTTCACATGAGGATGGAAGCACTCAGCCTCTCGCTAGAAAAATGAAAAGACTCAAGCTGGCAAAAGCAGCACAGCAAAGAACTGTGCATTCTTCGAAATCCCAAATCCACAAGGAGAGTCCAATTGTGTCGGTTGCGATGCCTGACCTTCCCAACACTGGACGTGAAGAGCATGCGCCTTCCACCATTTGCACGCCCCCTGCAAGTGCTGGAAGGAGCACCCGCAGTCCAGTTCCTGATAGTCAGATTGAAGATGTCAGTGTTGAAGTACACCAGGATGAGGAGGATATGGGTGTTGCTGGCGCTGGGGAGGAAATTGACCAGGAGGATTCTGATGGTGAGGTGGTTTGTTTAAGTCAGGCACCCGGGGAGACACCTGTTGTCCGTGGGAGGAATATGGCCGTTGACATGCCAGGTGAAAATACCAAAAAAATCAGCTCTTCGGTGTGGAGGTATTTCACCAGAAATGCGGACAACAGGTGTCAAGCCGTGTGTTCCCTTTGTCAAGCTGTAATAAGTAGGGGTAAGGACGTTAACCACCTCGGAACATCCTCCCTTATACGTCACCTGCAGCGCATTCATAATAAGTCAGTGACAAGTTCAAAAACTTTGGGTGACAGCGGAAGCAGTCCACTGACCAGTAAATCCCTTCCTCTTGTAACCAAGCTCACGCAAACCACCCCACCAACTCCCTCAGTGTCAATTTCCTCCTTCCCCAGGAATGCCAATAGTCCTGCAGGCCATGTCACTGGCAATTCTGACGAGTCCTCTCCTGCCTGGGATTCCTCCGATGCATCCTTGCGTGTAACGCCTACTGCTGCTGGCGCTGCTGTTGTTGCCGCTGGGAGTCGATGGTCATCCCAGAGGGGAAGTCGTAAGCCCACTTGTACTACTTCCAGTAAGCAATTGACTGTTCAACAGTCCTTTGCGAGGAAGATGAAATATCACAGCAGTCATCCTACTGCAAAGCGGATAACTGAGGCCTTGACAACTATGTTGGTGTTAGACGTGCGTCCGGTATCCGCCGTTAGTTCACAGGGAACTAGACAATTTATTGAGGCAGTGTGCCCCCGTTACCAAATACCATCTAGGTTCCACTTCTCTAGGCAGGCGATACCGAGAATGTACACGGACGTCAGAAAAAGACTCACCAGTGTCCTAAAAAATGCAGTTGTACCCAATGTCCACTTAACCACGGACATGTGGACAAGTGGAGCAGGGCAGGGTCAGGACTATATGACTGTGACAGCCCACTGGGTAGATGTATGGACTCCCGCCGCAAGAACAGCAGCGGCGGCACCAGTAGCAGCATCTCGCAAACGCCAACTCTTTCCTAGGCAGGCTACGCTTTGTATCACCGCTTTCCAGAATACGCACACAGCTGAAAACCTCTTACGGCAACTGAGGAAGATCATCGCGGAATGGCTTACCCCAATTGGACTCTCCTGTGGATTTGTGGCATCGGACAACGCCAGCAATATTGTGTGTGCATTAAATATGGGCAAATTCCAGCACGTCCCATGTTTTGCACATACCTTGAATTTGGTGGTGCAGAATTTTTTTAAAAACGACAGGGGCGTGCAAGAGATGCTGTCGGTGGCCAGAAGAATTGTGGGACACTTTCGGCGTACAGGCACCACGTACAGAAGACTGGAGCACCACCAAAAACTACTGAACCTGCCCTGCCATCATCTGAAGCAAGAAGTGGTAACGAGGTGGAATTCAACCCTCTATATGCTTCAGAGGTTGGAGGAGCAGCAAAAGGCCATTCAAGCCTATACAATTGAGCACGATATAGTAGGTGGAATGCACCTGTCTCAAGCGCAGTGGAGAATGATTTCAACGTTGTGCAAGGTTCTGATGCCCTTTGAACTTGCCACACGTGAAGTCAGTTCAGACACTGCCAGCCTGAGTCAGGTCATTCCCCTCATCAGGCTTTTGCAGAAGAAGCTGGAGACATTGAAGGAGGAGCTAACACGGAGCGATTCCGCTAGGCATGTGGGACTTGTGGATGGAGCCCTTAATTCGCTTAACAAGGATTCACGGGTGGTCAATCTGTTGAAATCAGAGCACTACATTTTGGCCACCGTGCTCGATCCTAGATTTAAAGCCTACCTTGGATCTCTCTTTCCGGCAGACACAAGTCTGCTGGGGTTGAAAGACCTGCTGGTGACAAAATTGTCAAGTCAAGCGGAACGCGACCTGTCAACATCTCCTCCTTCACATTCTCCCGCAACTGGGGGTGCGAGGAAAAGGCTCAGAATTCCGAGCCCACCCGCTGGCGGTGATGCAGGGCAGTCTGGAGCGACTGCTGATGCTGACATCTGGTCCGGACTGAAGGACCTGACAACGATTACGGACATGTCGTCTACTGTCACTGCATATGATTCTCTCAACATTGATAGAATGGTGGAGGATTATATGAGTGACCGCATCCAAGTAGGCACGTCACACAGTCCGTACTTATACTGGCAGGAAAAAGAGGCAATTTGGAGGCCCTTGCACAAACTGGCTTTATTCTACCTAAGTTGCCCTCCCACAAGTGTGTACTCCGAAAGAGTGTTTAGTGCCGCCGCTCACCTTGTCAGCAATCAGCGTACGAGGTTACATCCAGAAAATGTGGAGAAGATGATGTTCATTAAAATGAATTATAATCAATTCCTCCGCGGAGACATTGACCAGCAGCAATTGCCTCCACAAAGTACACAGGGAGCTGAGATGGTGGATTCCAGTGGGGACGAATTGATAATCTGTGAGGAGGGGGATGTACACGGTGATATATCGGAGGGTGATGATGAGGTGGACATCTTGCCTCTGTAGAGCCAGTTTGTGCAAGGAGAGATTAATTGCTTCTTTTTTGGGGGGGTCCAAACCAACCCGTCATATCAGTCACAGTCGTGTGGCAGACCCTGTCACTGAAATGATGGGTTGGTTAAAGTGTGCATGTCCTGTTTTGTTTATACAACATAAGGGTGGGTGGGAGGGCCCAAGGACAATTCCATCTTGCACCTCTTTTTTCTTTTCTTTTTCTTTGCATCATGTGCTGATTGGGGAGGGTTTTTTGGAAGGGACATCCTGCGTGACACTGCAGTGCCACTCCTAAATGGGCCCGGTGTTTGTGTCGGCCACTAGGGTCGCTAATCTTACTCACACAGTCAGCTACCTCATTGCGCCTCTTTTTTTCTTTGCGTCATGTGCTGTTTGGGGAGGGTTTTTTGGAAGGGACATCCTGCATGACACTGCAGTGCCACTCCTAGATGGGCCCGGTGTTTGTGTCGGCCACTAGGGTCGCTAATCTTACTCACACAGCTACCTCATTGCGCCTCTTTTTTTCTTTGCGTCATCTGCTGTTTGGGGAGGGTTTTTTGGAAGGGACATCCTGCGTGACACTGCAGTGCCACTCCTAGATGGGCCCGGTGTTTGTGTCGGCCACTAGGGTCGCTAATCTTACTCACACAGCTACCTCATTGCGCCTCTTTTTTTCTTTGCGTCATGTGCTGTTTGGGGAGGGTTTTTTGGAAGGGCCATCCTGCGTGACACTGCAGTGCCACTCCTAGATGGGCCCGGTGTTTGTGTCGGCCACTAGGGTCGCTAATCTTACTCACACAGCTACCTCATTGCGCCTCTTTTTTTCTTTGCGTCATGTGCTGTTTGGGGAGGGTTTTTTGGAAGGGACATCCTGCGTGACACTGCAGTGCCACTCCTAGATGGGCCCGGTGTTTGTGTCGGCCACTAGGGTCGCTTATCTTACTCACACAGCGACCTCGGTGCAAATTTTAGGACTAAAAATAATATTGTGAGGTGTGAGGTATTCAGAATAGACTTAAAATTAGAGATGAGCGCCGGAAATTTTTCGGGTTTTGTGTTTTGGTTTTGGGTTCGGTTCCGCGGCCGTGTTTTGGGTTCGACCGCGTTTTGGCAAAACCTCACCGAATTTTTTTTGTCGGATTCGGGTGTGTTTTGGATTCGGGTGTTTTTTTCAAAAAACCCTAAAAAACAGCTTAAATCATAGAATTTGGGGGTAATTTTGATCCCAAAGTATTATTAACCTCAAAAAACATAATTTACACTCATTTTCAGCCTATTCTGAACACATCACACCTCACAATATTATTTTTAGTCCTAAAATTTGCACCGAGGTCGCTGTGTGAGTAAGATAAGCGACCCTAGTGGCCGACACAAACACCGGGCCCATCTAGGAGTGGCACTGCAGTGTCACGCAGGATGTCCCTTCCAAAAAACCCTCCCCAAACAGCACATGACGCAAAGAAAAAAAGAGGCGCAATGAGGTAGCTGACTGTGTGAGTAAGATTAGCGACCCTAGTGGCCGACACAAACACCGGGCACATCTAGGAGTGGCACTGCAGTGTCACGCAGGATGTCCCTTCCAAAAAACCCTCCCCAAACAGCACATGACGCAAAGAAAAAAAGAGGCGCAATGAGGTAGCTGTGTGAGTAAGATTAGCGACCCTAGTGGCCGACACAAACACCGGGCCCATCTAGGAGTGGCACTGCAGTGTCACGCAGGATGTCCCTTCCAAAAAACCCTCCCCAATCAGCACATGATGCAAAGAAAAAGAAAAGAAAAAAGAGGTGCAAGATGGAATTATCCTTGGGCCCTCCCACCCACCCTTATGTTGTATAAACAAAACAGGACATGCACACTTTAACCAACCCATCATTTCAGTGACAGGGTCTGCCACACGACTGTGACTGATATGACGGGTTGGTTTGGACCCCCCCCAAAAAAGAAGCAATTAATCTCTCCTTGCACAAACTGGCTCTACAGAGGCAAGATGTCCACCTCATCTTCACCCTCCGATATATCACCGTGTACATCCCCCTCCTCACAGATTATCAATTCGTCCCCACTGGAATCCACCATCTCAGCTCCCTGTGTACTTTGTGGAGGCAATTGCTGCTGGTCAATGTCTCCGCGGAGGAATTGATTATAATTCATTTTAATGAACATCATCTTCTCCACATTTTCTGGATGTAACCTCGTACGCCGATTGCTGACAAGGTGAGCGGCGGCACTAAACACTCTTTCGGAGTACACACTTGTGGGAGGGCAACTTAGGTAGAATAAAGCCAGTTTGTGCAAGGGCCTCCAAATTGCCTCTTTTTCCTGCCAGTATAAGTACGGACTGTGTGACGTGCCTACTTGGATGCGGTCACTCATATAATCCTCCACCATTCTATCAATGTTGAGAGAATCATATGCAGTGACAGTAGACGACATGTCCGTAATCGTTGTCAGGTCCTTCAGTCCGGACCAGATGTCAGCATCAGCAGTCGCTCCAGACTGCCCTGCATCACCGCCAGCGGGTGGGCTCGGAATTCTGAGCCTTTTCCTCGCACCCCCAGTTGCGGGAGAATGTGAAGGAGGAGATGTTGACAGGTCGCGTTCCGCTTGACTTGACAATTTTGTCACCAGCAGGTCTTTCAACCCCAGCAGACCTGTGTCTGCCGGAAAGAGAGATCCAAGGTAGGCTTTAAATCTAGGATCGAGCACGGTGGCCAAAATGTAGTGCTCTGATTTCAACAGATTGACCACCCGTGAATCCTTGTTAAGCGAATTAAGGGCTGCATCCACAAGTCCCACATGCCTAGCGGAATCGCTCCGTGTTAGCTCCTTCTTCAATGCCTCCAGCTTCTTCTGCAAAAGCCTGATGAGGGGAATGACCTGACTCAGGCTGGCAGTGTCTGAACTGACTTCACGTGTGGCAAGTTCAAAGGGCATCAGAACCTTGCACAACGTTGAAATCATTCTCCACTGCACTTGAGACAGGTGCATTCCATCTCCTATATCGTGCTCAATTGTATAGGCTTGAATGGCCTTTTGCTGCTCCTCCAACCTCTGAAGCATATAGAGGGTTGAATTCCACCTCGTTACCACTTCTTGCTTCAGATGATGGCAGGGCAGGTTCAGTAGTTTTTGGTGGTGCTCCAGTCTTCTGTACGTGGTGCCTGTACGCCGAAAGTGTCCCGCAATTTTTCTGGCCACCGACAGCATCTCTTGCACGCCCCTGTCGTTTTTTAAAAAATTCTGCACCACCAAATTCAAGGTATGTGCAAAACATGGGACGTGCTGGAATTTGCCCATATTTAATGCACACACAATATTGCTGGCGTTGTCCGATGCCACAAATCCACAGGAGAGTCCAATTGGGGTAAGCCATTCCGCGATGATCTTCCTCAGTTGCCGTAAGAGGTTTTCAGCTGTGTGCGTATTCTGGAAAGCGGTGATACAAAGCGTAGCCTGCCTAGGAAAGAGTTGGCGTTTGCGAGATGCTGCTACTGGTGCCGCCGCTGCTGTTCTTGCGGCGGGAGTCCATACATCTACCCAGTGGGCTGTCACAGTCATATAGTCCTGACCCTGCCCTGCTCCACTTGTCCACATGTCCGTGGTTAAGTGGACATTGGGTACAACTGCATTTTTTAGGACACTGGTGAGTCTTTTTCTGACGTCCGTGTACATTCTCGGTATCGCCTGCCTAGAGAAGTGGAACCTAGATGGTATTTGGTAACGGGGGCACACTGCCTCAATAAATTGTCTAGTTCCCTGTGAACTAACGGCGGATACCGGACGCACGTCTAACACCAACATAGTTGTCAAGGACTCAGTTATCCGCTTTGCAGTAGGATGACTGCTGTGATATTTCATCTTCCTCGCAAAGGACTGTTGAACAGTCAATTGCTTACTGGAAGTAGTACAAGTGGGCTTACGACTTCCCCTCTGGGATGACCATCGACTCCCAGCGGCAACAACAGCAGCGCCAGCAGCAGTAGGCGTTACACGCAAGGATGCATCGGAGGAATCCCAGGCAGGAGAGGACTCGTCAGACTTGCCAGTGACATGGCCTGCAGGACTATTGGCATTCCTGGGGAAGGAGGAAATTGACACTGAGGGAGTTGGTGGGGTGGTTTGCGTGAGCTTGGTTACAAGAGGAAGGGATTTACTGGTCAGTGGACTGCTTCCGCTGTCACCCAAAGTTTTTGAACTTGTCACTGACTTATTATGAATGCGCTGCAGGTGACGTATAAGGGAGGATGTTCCGAGGTGGTTAACGTCCTTACCCCTACTTATTACAGCTTGACAAAGGGAACACACGGCTTGACACCTGTTGTCCGCATTTCTGGTGAAATACCTCCACACCGAAGAGCTGATTTTTTTGGTATTTTCTAGAGATGAGCGCCTGAAATTTTTCGGGTTTTGTGTTTTGGTTTTGGGTTCGGTTCCGCGGCCGTGTTTTGGGTTCGAACGCGTTTTGGCAAAACCTCACCGAATTTTTTTTGTCGGATTCGGGTGTGTTTTGGATTCGGGTGTTTTTTTCAAAAAACCCTAAAAAACAGCTTAAATCATAGAATTTGGGGGTAATTTTGATCCCAAAGTATTATTAACCTCAAAAAACTTAATTTACACTCATTTTCAGCCTATTCTGAACACATCACACCTCACAATATTATTTTTAGTCCTAAAATTTGCACCGAGGTCGCTGTGTGAGTAAGATAAGCGACCCTAGTGGCCGACACAAACACCGGGCCCATCTAGGAGTGGCACTGCAGTGTCACGCAGGATGTCCCTTCCAAAAAACCCTCCCCAAACAGCACATGACGCAAAGAAAAAAAGAGGCGCAATGAGGTAGCTGACTGTGTGAGAAAGATAAGCGACCCTAGTGGCCGACACAAACACCGGGCCCATCTAGGAGTGGCACTGCAGTGTCACGCAGGATGTCCCTTCCAAAAAACCCTCCCCAAACAGCACATGACGCAAAGAAAAAAAGAGGCGCAATGAGGTAGCTGTGTGAGAAAGATAAGCGACCCTAGTGGCCGACACAAACACCGGGCCCATCTAGGAGTGGCACTGCAGTGTCACGCAGGATGTCCCTTCCAAAAAACCCTCCCCAAACAGCACATGACGCAAAGAAAAAAAGAGGCGCAATGAGGTAGCTGTGTGAGTAAGATTAGCGACCCTAGTGGCCGACACAAACACCGGGCCCATCTAGGAGTGGCACTGCAGTGTCACGCAGGATGGCCCTTCCAAAAAACCCTCCCCAAACAGCACATGACGCAAAGAAAAAAAGAGGCGCAATGAGGTAGCTGACTGTGTGAGTAAGATTAGCGACCCTAGTGGCCGACACAAACACCGGGCACATCTAGGAGTGGCACTGCAGTGTCACGCAGGATGTCCCTTCCAAAAAACCCTCCCCAAACAGCACATGACGCAAAGAAAAAAAGAGGCGCAATGAGGTAGCTGACTGTGTGAGAAAGATAAGCGACCCTAGTGGCCGACACAAACACCGGGCCCATCTAGGAGTGGCACTGCAGTGTCACGCAGGATGTCCCTTCCAAAAAACCCTCCCCAATCAGCACATGATTCAAAGAAAAAGAAAAGAAAAAAGAGGTGCAAGATGGAATTATCCTTGGGCCCTCCCACCCACCCTTATGTTGTATAAACAAAACAGGACATGCACACTTTAACCAACCCATCATTTCAGTGACAGGGTCTGCCACACGACTGTGACTGATATGACGGGTTGGTTTGGACCCCCCCCAAAGCAATTAATCTCTCCTTGCACAAACTGGCTCTACAGAGGCAAGATGTCCACCTCATCTTCACCCTCCGATATATCACCGTGTACATCCCCCTCCTCACAGATTATCAATTCGTCCCCACTGGAATCCACCATCTCAGCTCCCTGTGTACTTTGTGTGGAGGCAATTGCTGCTGGTCAATGTCTCCGCGGAGGAATTGATTATAATTCATTTTAATGAACATCATCTTCTCCACATTTTCTGGATGTAACCTCGTACGCCGATTGCTGACAAGGTGTAGCGGAGGCACTAAACACTCTTTCGGAGTACACACTTGTGGGAGGGCAACTTAGGTAGAATAAAGCCAGTTTTGTGCAAGGGCCCTCCAAATTGCCTCTTTTTCCTGCCAGTATAAGTACGGACTGTGTGACGTGCCTACTTGGATTGCGGTCACTCATATAATCCTCCACCATTCTATCAATGTTGAGAGAATCATATGCAGTGACAGTAGACGACATGTCCGTAATCGTTGTCAGGTCCTTCAGTCCGGACCAGATGTCAGCATCAGCAGTCGCTCCAGACTGCCCTGCATCACCGCCAGCGGGTGGGCTCGGAATTCTGAGCCTTTTCCTCGCACCCCCAGTTGCGGGAGAATGTGAAGGAGGAGATGTTGACAGGTCGCGTTCCGCTTGACTTGACAATTTTGTCACCAGCAGGTCTTTCAACCCCAGCAGACCTGTGTCTGCCGGAAAGAGAGATCCAAGGTAGGCTTTAAATCTAGGATCGAGCACGGTGGCCAAAATGTAGTGCTCTGATTTCAACAGATTGACCACCCGTGAATCCTTGTTAAGCGAATTAAGGGCTGCATCCACAAGTCCCACATGCCTAGCGGAATCGCTCCGTGTTAGCTCCTTCTTCAATGCCTCCAGCTTCTTCTGCAAAAGCCTGATGAGGGGAATGACCTGACTCAGGCTGGCAGTGTCTGAACTGACTTCACGTGTGGCAAGTTCAAAGGGCATCAGAACCTTGCACAACGTTGAAATCATTCTCCACTGCACTTGAGACAGGTGCATTCCATCTCCTATATCGTGCTCAATTGTATAGGCTTGAATGGCCTTTTGCTGCTCCTCCAACCTCTGAAGCATATAGAGGGTTGAATTCCACCTCGTTACCACTTCTTGCTTCAGATGATGGCAGGGCAGGTTCAGTAGTTTTTGGTGGTGCTCCAGTCTTCTGTACGTGGTGCCTGTACGCCGAAAGTGTCCCGCAATTTTTCTGGCCACCGACAGCATCTCTTGCACGCCCCTGTCGTTTTTTAAAAAATTCTGCACCACCAAATTCAAGGTATGTGCAAAACATGGGACGTGCTGGAATTTGCCCATATTTAATGCACACACAATATTGCTGGCGTTGTCCGATGCCACAAATCCACAGGAGAGTCCAATTGGGGTAAGCCATTCCGCGATGATCTTCCTCAGTTGCCGTAAGAGGTTTTCAGCTGTGTGCGTATTCTGGAAAGCGGTGATACAAAGCGTAGCCTGCCTAGGAAAGAGTTGGCGTTTGCGAGATGCTGCTACTGGTGCCGCCGCTGCTGTTCTTGCGGCGGGAGTCCATACATCTACCCAGTGGGCTGTCACAGTCATATAGTCCTGACCCTGCCCTGCTCCACTTGTCCACATGTCCGTGGTTAAGTGGACATTGGGTACAACTGCATTTTTTAGGACACTGGTGAGTCTTTTTCTGACGTCCGTGTACATTCTCGGTATCGCCTGCCTAGAGAAGTGGAACCTAGATGGTATTTGGTAACGGGGGCACACTGCCTCAATAAATTGTCTAGTTCCCTGTGAACTAACGGCGGATACCGGACGCACGTCTAACACCAACATAGTTGTCAAGGACTCAGTTATCCGCTTTGCAGTAGGATGACTGCTGTGATATTTCATCTTCCTCGCAAAGGACTGTTGAACAGTCAATTGCTTACTGGAAGTAGTACAAGTGGGCTTACGACTTCCCCTCTGGGATGACCATCGACTCCCAGCGGCAACAACAGCAGCGCCAGCAGCAGTAGGCGTTACACGCAAGGATGCATCGGAGGAATCCCAGGCAGGAGAGGACTCGTCAGACTTGCCAGTGACATGGCCTGCAGGACTATTGGCATTCCTGGGGAAGGAGGAAATTGACACTGAGGGAGTTGGTGGGGTGGTTTGCGTGAGCTTGGTTACAAGAGGAAGGGATTTACTGGTCAGTGGACTGCTTCCGCTGTCACCCAAAGTTTTTGAACTTGTCACTGACTTATTATGAATGCGCTGCAGGTGACGTATAAGGGAGGATGTTCCGAGGTGGTTAACGTCCTTACCCCTACTTATTACAGCTTGACAAAGGGAACACACGGCTTGACACCTGTTGTCCGCATTTCTGGTGAAATACCTCCACACCGAAGAGCTGATTTTTTTGGTATTTTCACCTGGCATGTCAACGGCCATATTCCTCCCACGGACAACAGGTGTCTCCCCGGGTGCCTGACTTAAACAAACCACCTCACCATCAGAATCCTCCTGGTCAATTTCCTCCCCAGCGCCAGCAACACCCATATCCTCCTCATCCTGGTGTACTTCAACACTGACATCTTCAATCTGACTATCAGGAACTGGACTGCGGGTGCTCCTTCCAGCACTTGCAGGGGGCATGCAAATAGTGGAAGGCGCATGCTCTTCACGTCCAGTGTTGGGAAGGTCAGGCATCGCAAACGACACAATTGGACTCTCCTTGTGGATTTGGGATTTCAAAGAATGCACAGTTCTTTGCGGTGCTTTTGCCAGCTTGAGTCTTTTCAGTTTTCTAGCGAGAGGCTGAGTGCTTCCATCCTCATGTGAAGCTGAACCACTAGCCATGAACATAGGCCAGGGCCTCAGCCGTTCCTTGCCACTCCGTGTGGTAAATGGCATATTGGCAAGTTTACGCTTCTCCTCCGACAATTTTATTTTAGGTTTTGGAGTCCTTTTTTTTCTGATATTTGGTGTTTTGGATTTGACATGCTCTGTACTATGACATTGGGCATCGGCCTTGGCAGACGACGTTGCTGGCATTTCATCGTCTCGGCCATGACTAGTGGCAGCAGCTTCAGCACGAGGTGGAAGTGGATCTTGATCTTTCCCTAATTTTGGAACCTCAACTTTTTTGTTCTCCATATTTTATAGGCAGAACTAAAAGGCACCTCAGGTAAACAATGGAGATGGATGGATTGGATACTAGTATACAATTATGGACGGACTGCCACGGTTAGGTGGTATAAAAAAACCACGGTTAGGTGGTATATATTATAATAATAATACAATTATGGATGGACGGACTGCCTGCCGACTGCCGACACAGAGGTAGCCACAGCCGTGAACTACCGCACTGTACACTGGTTGATAAAGAGATAGTAGTATACTCGTAACAACTAGTATGACACTATGACGACGGTATAAAGAAAGAAAAAAAAATACCACAGTTAGGTGGTATATATTATAATAATAATACAATTATGGATGGACGGACTGCCTGCCGACTGCCGACACAGAGGTAGCCACAGCCGTGAACTACCGCACTGTACACTGGTTGATAAAGAGATAGTAGTATACTCGTAACAACTAGTATGACACTATGACGACGGTATAAAGAAAGAAAAAAAAATACCACAGTTAGGTGGTATATATTATAATAATAATACAATTATGGATGGACGGACTGCCTGCCGACTGCCGACACAGAGGTAGCCACAGCCGTGAACTACCGCACTGTACACTGGTTGATAAAGAGATAGTAGTATACTCGTAACAACTAGTATGACACTATGACGACGGTATAAAGAAAGAAAAAAAAATACCACAGTTAGGTGGTATATATTATAATAATAATACAATTATGGATGGACGGACTGCCTGCCGACTGCCGACACAGAGGTAGCCACAGCCGTGAACTACCGCACTGTACACTGGTTGATAAAGAGATAGTAGTATACTCGTAACAACTAGTATGACACTATGACGACGGTATAAAGAATGAAAAAAAAACCACGGTTAGGTGGTATATATTATAATAATAATACAATTATGGATGGACGGACTGCCTGCCGACTGCCGACACAGAGGTAGCCACAGCCGTGAACTACCGCACTGTACACTGGTTGATAAAGAGATAGTAGTATACTCGTAACAACTAGTATGACACTATGACGGTATAAAGAATGAAAAAAAAACCACGGTTAGGTGGTATATATTATAATAATAATACAATTATGGATGGACGGACTGCCTGCCGACTGCCGACACAGAGGTAGCCACAGCCGTGAACTACCGCACTGTACACTGGTTGATAAAGAGATAGTAGTATACTCGTAACAACTAGTATGACACTATGACGACGGTATAAAGAAAGAAAAAAAAATACCACAGTTAGGTGGTATATATTATAATAATAATACAATTATGGATGGACGGACTGCCTGCCGACTGCCGACACAGAGGTAGCCACAGCCGTGAACTACCGCACTGTACACTGGTTGATAAAGAGATAGTAGTATACTCGTAACAACTAGTATGACACTATGACGACGGTATAAAGAATGAAAAAAAAACCACGGTTAGGTGGTATATATTATAATAATAATACAATTATGGATGGACGGACTGCCTGCCGACTGCCGACACAGAGGTAGCCACAGCCGTGAACTACCGCACTGTACACTGGTTGATAAAGAGATAGTAGTATACTCGTAACAACTAGTATGACACTATGACGGTATAAAGAATGAAAAAAAAACCACGGTTAGGTGGTATATATTATAATAATAATACAATTATGGATGGACGGACTGCCTGCCGACTGCCGACACAGAGGTAGCCACAGCCGTGAACTACCGCACTGTACACTGGTTGATAAAGAGATAGTAGTATACTCGTAACAACTAGTATGACACTATGACGACGGTATAAAGAAAGAAAAAAAAATACCACAGTTAGGTGGAATATATTATAATAATAATACAATTATGGATGGACGGACTGCCTGCCGACTGCCGACACAGAGGTAGCCACAGCCGTGAACTACCGCACTGTACACTGGTTGATAAAGAGATAGTAGTATACTCGTAACAACTAGTATGACACTATGACGACGGTATAAAGAATGAAAAAAAAACCACGGTTAGGTGGTATATATTATAATAATAATACAATTATGGATGGACGGACTGCCTGCCGACTGCCGACACAGAGGTAGCCACAGCCGTGAACTACCGCACTGTACACTGGTTGATAAAGAGATAGTAGTATACTCGTAACAACTAGTATGACACTATGACGACGGTATAAAGAAAGAAAAAAAAATACCACAGTTAGGTGGTATATATTATAATAATAATACAATTATGGATGGACGGACTGCCTGCCGACTGCCGACACAGAGGTAGCCACAGCCGTGAACTACCGCACTGTACACTGGTTGATAAAGAGATAGTAGTATACTCGTAACAACTAGTATGACACTATGACGACGGTATAAAGAAAGAAAAAAAAATACCACAGTTAGGTGGTATATATTATAATAATAATACAATTATGGATGGACGGACTGCCTGCCGACTGCCGACACAGAGGTAGCCACAGCCGTGAACTACCGCACTGTACACTGGTTGATAAAGAGATAGTAGTATACTCGTAACAACTAGTATGACACTATGACGACGGTATAAAGAATGAAAAAAAAACCACGGTTAGGTGGTATATATTATAATAATAATACAATTATGGATGGACGGACTGCCTGCCGACTGCCGACACAGAGGTAGCCACAGCCGTGAACTACCGCACTGTACACTGGTTGATAAAGAGATAGTAGTATACTCGTAACAACTAGTATGACACTATGACGGTATAAAGAATGAAAAAAAAACCACGGTTAGGTGGTATATATTATAATAATAATACAATTATGGATGGACGGACTGCCTGCCGACTGCCGACACAGAGGTAGCCACAGCCGTGAACTACCGCACTGTACACTGGTTGATAAAGAGATAGTAGTATACTCGTAACAACTAGTATGACACTATGACGACGGTATAAAGAAAGAAAAAAAAATACCACGGTTAGGTGGTATATATTGTAATACAATTATGGATGGACGGACTGCCTGCCGAGTTCCGACTGCCGACACAGAGGTAGCCACAGCCGTGAACTACCGCACTGTACTGTGTCTGCTGCTAATATAGACTGGTTGATAAAGAGATAGTATACAATACATACAACAATATACTACTATACTGGTGGTCAGGCACTGGTCACCACTAGTCACACTGGCAGTGGCACTCCTGCAGCAAAAGTGTGCACTGTTTAATTTTAAATTAATATAATATTATGTACTCCTGGGGGCTCCTGCTATAACAACCTGCAGTGCTCCCCAGTCTCCCCCACAATTATTATAAGCTTTGCCTTTTATACATTGATGTGCAGCACACTGGGCTGAGCTGAGTGCACACAGACTGAGTCACACTGTGTGACTGGCTGCTGCTGTGTATCGTTTTTTTTCAGGCAGAGAACGGATATAGCAGAGAACGGATATATTATATTAAAATAAATAAAAGTTAACTAACAACAACTGCACTGGTCACTGTGGTAAACTCTGTCTGACTCTGCACAATCTCTCTCTCTCTTCTAATCTAATTTCTAATGGAGAGGACGCCAGCCACGTCCTCTCCCTATCAATCTCAATGCACGTGTGAAAATGGCGGCGACGCGCGGCTCCTTATATAGAATCCGAGTCTCGCGAGAATCCGACAGCGTCATGATGACGTTCGGGCGCGCTCGGGTTAACCGAGCAAGGCGGGAGGATCCGAGTCTGCTCGGACCCGTGAAAAAAACATGAAGTTCGTGCGGGTTCGGATTCAGAGAAACCGAACCCGCTCATCTCTACTGAAAATGAGTGTAAATTATGGTTTTTGAGGTTAATAATACTTTGGGATCAAAATGACCCCCAAATTCTATGATTTAAGCTGTTTTTTAGTGTTTTTTGAAAAAAACACCCGAATCCAAAACACACCCGAATCCGACAAAAAAAATTCGGTGAGGTTTTGCCAAAACGCGTTCGAACCCAAAACACGGCCGCGGAACCGAACCCAAAACCAAAACACAAAACCCGAAAAATTTCAGGCGCTCATCTCTACCAAGTAGTCTAATTTTCCATGGCCAACAGCTGAATATACACCCATGTATTACCATATATTTTTGAGTATTACATTAATCTGAAAATATGTCCTTTAAATTTTAAATACCCCAAAAATTGCAAAGTAAATATAAAGTAAACATGCAATACTTAGCCATCTACACTAACATATTGCCCACAAAGACAAGTAACATACAACATACATTAAACAAAAAAAAAAAAAAAAAAAATTACATTCTAAACAACACGTGACTCACACGTAACTAATGTCCCTTTACAAATGAAGTCATCTATGCAAGAATTTACAACTTACAAAATGGACTAAGCAAAATAATAATATACACAAAACCATTACTACCTAACACGTCAATATACAAACACAAAATCATTAAAAAACAAACACAAATAGCTAATCAATTTATAACATAAAAATATATTAACAATACAATATCATTTAAAAAATACTAATTAGGCATAAACACATATGCAGATATAACAATTTTTTTTTTTTAAACTCACCATCATGCCTAGGACGATCTGAATCCCGCACATTAGTCGCACCAACAACTTCATGCGGAATAAGGGTCCGCACAGGTTCCTCCCCCTCCCGATAAGACGCTATAAAGGGATGGCCACCCCCTGTTTGCCTGGCTGACTTAGCCTCCTTTGCCATCTTGGCCTTGACACGGCGCTTGATGTCGTAGAATCTCTTCCGACACGTGTCCTCGGTCCTCTTCACCATACCCTCACTGTTTACTGCCGCTACTACCTTCCCCCACAGAACTGTTTTCCTGCGCAAAGGCACCTTGGCCGCATCACGCTCCAAATAGCTGTCGATGATGGCGCATCAACTCATGCACCAAAGCCATATTTTCCGCATAGCTAAATTTAACATTTCTGCCCGTCTTGGCAGTGGTGCATGGCTGCAGAGCAACACCACCATCACTGTCACTATCACTCAAGGCCACAGCAGCAACCTTACCCTCCTCCACCTCACTAACCTCCTCCCCCTCACTCACCTCCTCCACCTCACTCACCTCCTCCCTCTCACTCACCTCCTCCCTCTCACTCACCTCTGACTGGGACATAATAATGACAAACAACAAATAATACTAATAAAAAAAACACAACAGAAAACACACTCCTCCACTACCACTACACACAACACAACAACCACACACACACACACACACACACACACACACTCACAAACAATGACAATAGACTGTAACTAAAATGCACAAACACTAAAAATGACACAAACTTTAAAGAGACTACACAACAATTATCACAAGACTACTTACTTACACACACACAATACAGCACTCAACAATCGCAAGAAACCTCCAAAACCGACCAACAAATCACCAACTCCAAAACATCAACTTCCTCTCACCTCTCCACTAGCTAAACCCACGAGGTGCGGCTGGTTGGGGGCGTTTTTATACTAATGAGCACAGACACTCCTCCATGACAAACACAACCAATCACGGACGAGTGACGAAAACGAAAGTTAGAAAATAACGTGGCCGGGAAGGGACAAAAACACTGCCGTGAAAATTTATTTTATGAATCTGTAAAAATCAACTAAAATACGACCGCAAATACAAGATTCGGCCGCGTTCACATTAAAAAATATACGAATGACATCGACATCGAAAAATACGAAAACACAAAATACGAAAGCTTAGTAAATGAGTTGTAAAAAAATAAAATGTTGCAAATTAACACTACCGATGTCAGTCGTGTTTAAACTTCAACCAAATTCTGAACATTACGAATCTTAGTAAATATACCCCATAGTGTAAAACCAAACAATGCACTTAAATATTGTTCACCCATGCACTAGATAAGTGATCATGTTAACCACAAAAGATGTATATACATATAAAAATGTGACAACATTGGAAAAGATGCTAGGATAGAAACAAATGCAATATGAGGGCATAATAAGGGAGTTGGGGACATAGTGAGCTTAACTCTATTACTGCACCTGATTACCAACTACCGCTCGTCATGGTAACTATCTCTAAATTGTTTAAGGGGAGCTCCTACAAAAAAGTAAAATGCTAAATCATAAATGGACCGTAAGTATACTCTATATTACAGATGCCCAAGTAAACAAACACTACAAGTGCTCTGATCCACCATGACATGCCGTGCAGGTGGAGCTAACACCAAGCTACTTAGAACACCACTATGTGGACATAATACTACGTTCCAATTAAAAAATTCTTTTGGTTCAAATTGAGTCTCTCATAGAGATATGTATTCCTAAAAAGATCTTCTATCAGGTCAGTCCGCAATATTCCAGTTGTATCCTGTCCTGTTATTAAAGAGAGTTCCAGGCAATTTTTTCATTCAAACCCATTGGGCTAGTCGTATTTAATTTAAATATCCATCTTGCTTCTAACTTGAGGAGTTTCGCTCCTTTGTCTCCTCCACGTATAGAATCTGGTATATGGTCTATGATAATATGTTTAAAGGTGTTAAGTGGGTGTTTCATCTCGGCAAAATGTCTGGCTACCGGTTGGTCAGATTTTTTACCCGTCAATGCTTGATTTATAGCTGACCTGTGCAGGGCCATACGTTCTCTGACAGTCCTAGTGGTTTTATCCACATAGCATTTGACGCACGGGCATACTATCAAATAGACAATATATTTGGAGGTGCAAGTTAGAATATGTCTGATGTGTCCCACCTGTTCAGAAAGGGGAAATTTGAAAGAGGACCCGGTTAACATATATGTACACGTGGTGCACCCCAGGCACCTATAACATCCTGGGGCTCTCGTTAAAAAATTGCTTGAAGGTGTGCTGTTAAAACCTGTTATATCTGAGTGAACTATGCTGTCCTTTATATTTCTCTCTCTCATGAAACATGACATGGGTCTTTTGGACCTGAAACACTTCAAATTCTCATCGGTAGCAACTATGGGCCAAGGTGCTCTTACTGCTCGTTGAACAACAGGACTTGATGTAGAATATGTGGTCTTCCATGGAATGACCTGCTGAGCTGTTTCTTTTGACTTGGTGGACAATAAGGAACATCTGTCCATAGACAGCACTTCTTCTTTCTGACGCCTCAATAGTGAGATATCGCATCCTCTCTGGAGCGCTGTGGTGACGGAGTGGCCAGAGGCGTCCTTCCTCACCACACTGGTGAGTCTCTCCTCACTACTTAAGGTAAGCTTGCTGCACATATCACATACACCTTGAAAAAGGGTCTGCGGGCACCGAAATGTCTGAAATTGCTGTATTTGTGATGTTTTAATACACCATTTTTGAATTTACAAGTCCTGGAGTGCCGCCGATTTTCTTCATCTATATCCATGCTTTAATGCGGAGGGCACCTGGGCCAATCATTGTATGCTATCAGGGAGTGCCGGGCTGTTCCAAATTGTAAATATATATATATATATATATATATATATATATATACAAAGAAAAGAGGCGGCACTCCCAGCGTTTTTTAAAGTGCAAAAAATCTTTAGTCAAGAACGACGTTTCGGGGGGTCTCACCCCGTCATCAGGATAACATGTGCATCTTACATGAACAAACATTTATACTTACATGCCGCCCGTGCCTCGCCCGCCGCCGGCCGCAGTCCACGGACGCCCGCATCTCTTTCCGGGTTCAGGACCCTGACGTCACCGGAAACAGTGAGGTCACGTGAGTCTGCGCCGGGAGGTCTGGGGAAAACGAGCAGCATGCATTTACACATCACCATGGTAACAATATGTAAAAACATGTGAACACAAAAATAAGATGTGAGGAAAAAGCCCCACAATGAAAATCAGTGTAAAACAACATTATAGTGACAGTAAACATTAAAAGCACAAAACGTGGACTGAACAACATATATAAAAATCAATAATACAGATACTTAATAATAACAGGTCCGGAACATAACAAACCTGTCTGCATTTAACCTATACTCTTACTTAACTTGAGTGTAATATCTCATGGTTAACTGATTACACTACATTATGTATGCTGACTCTACTGCCATACCAGCCATAGAGTCAGTGAATTGAAAATATGACGAACTGGACTATGATGTTCCTATTCAAATAAACTAGACAATTAACAAACTACAGTATGGAATCTGCCCATAGTTAAAGATATAAATTATTAGAATTATTTAAATGAACGCAGACAAGCTTAAAGATTCATTCAGCCCCTTGGGGTTCACGGTGTCAAGGGTAAAAATCCACCATGCCTCCTTTCTGTCTTGCCCACGTAATGTAAACCACAGGGGCAAGTTTACATTACGTGGGCAAGACAGAAAGGCAATTCAAAGAAAGGATTGCCCAACACAGGACTGCCATTAGGGCAGCATTGTTGTCTGGCACCAGCGATCAAGCTGTGGCCAGGCATTTTGCGCAGACCAGACATAGCTTAGCGGCATTGAGATACAGAATGATTGCACAGGTGCCCAAGTCATTGCAAGGAGGTGACCGGGGTAAGAAGCTGCTACAATTGGAGGCATGGTGGATTTTTACCCTTGACACCGTGAACCCCAAGGGACTGAATGAATCTTTATGCTTGTCTGCGTTCATTTAAATAATTCTAATAATTTATATCTTTAACTATGGGCAGATTCCATACTGTAGTTTGTTAATTGTCTAGTGTATTTGAATAGAAACATCATAGTCCAGTTCGTCATATTTTCAATTCACTGACTCTATGGCTGGTATGGCAGTAGAGTCAGCATACATAATGTAGTGTAATCAGTTAACCATGAGATATTACACTCAAGTTAAGTAAGAGTATAGGTTAAATGCAGACAGGTTTGTTATGTTCCGGACCTGTTATTATTAAGTATCTGTATTATTGATTTTTATATATGTTGTTCAGTCCACGTTTTGTGCTTTTAATGTTTACTGTCACTATAATGTTGTTTTACACTGATTTTCATTGTGGGGCTTTTTCCTCACATCTTATTTTTGTGTTCACATGTTTTTACATATTGTTACTCACTGTTTCCGGTGACGTCAGGGTCCTGAACCCGGAAGGAGATGCGGGCGTCCGTGGACTGCGGCCGGCGGCGGGCGAGGCACGGGCGGCATGTAAGTATAAATGTTTGTTCATGTAAGATGCACATGTTATCCTGATGACGGGGTGAGACCCCCCGAAACGTCGTTCTTGACTAAAGATTTTTTGCACTTTAAAAAACGCTGGGAGTGCCGCCTCTTTTCTTTGTATATATTGGGATTCATTTTCTCATGGAGGGCACCCCAGGAAGTTATTTATAGGTGATGCTGTCCCTTTGAGTGCCGGGTTGTATCGTTATATATATATATATATATATATATATATATATCCCCATCGGCGGCACTCCGGACGCATAAGAATGGACAAGCTCATCTTACTTAGCAACGTTTCAGCGCTCAGCGGCGCTTTTATCAAGCCATATACACAAGATTACAAACTCACCAGTTTTATAGATCCCGCCATCATCACCAGCAGTACACGCCGAGCTTCCGGTTTCGGTCACTGCTCCAGGAAGTGACGGCGGACTCCATGGCAACTATAATAACAAACACACCAGCATGATGGAAATACAAAGTACATACATTTAAAACCATTTAAAAACACAAAAAGCACAAGTGATCATGGTCACCATCAAAACAACAGAATGCAAGGATATATTAACAGTGCTAATACCTGGCATCAAGAACCTGTATTGATGCACATACATATGTGCCAATTAATATAATCATTAGTATGCATTACTACATAGCACACTAGCACCAATCTAATTCACCACATGGGTTCAGTGTACTAACAGAAAGACACATAAATGGTTGATATATGAAGATCATACAGCATGCAGAATACAAATATCAAAAATGTATCAACAACTAGCTAAAATTGTTCTAGTGCATCATATAAATATTTGCATCCCCAGATTTTCATTATGACAGATTATGTCTGGCTTCACAGAAAGTATGTGTAACCGGTTGCACACTGGTACCCGTACTGTGCGCCGCACGGATAGTCGTGCAGTGTTGGGCCATACGTTCACGGAATGTGACCTCCGTTTTACCAATATACATTTTTGAACATGGACAAATTATGGCATACACCACAAAGCGGCTAGTACATGTCAAGCGTTGTCTAATACTATATTTGACCCCTGTATAAGGGTGATGGAACGATGGCCAGTCAATAGAAACCCACATGTGGTGCAATTGGGGCACTTAAAACATCTATTTTTCGGTTTCCCCATAAAGTTGGTATTCTCCTTCCTACCCATAGTAGACACATCATTTCACACCAAATAGTCCCACAAATTCTTACCTATACGGTAGCATGTCATCAAGGATTTATGGTGCAATGCTTCTAGGTCTTTATCAGACTCTACTAGTGGCTATAATTCCTTAGCCTTCTTATTAAAAGGACTTAAGTGTGTGTATTTATTGCACCAAGTGTGTCGGTTGGAATTTGTCGCACCTTTCCTAGATTTAAATAGATCTTCATGAGGGACAGCCAGTGCCTTTGCCCTGGTTTTAGACAGATCAGCGGCACTATAACCTCTCTCCAGGAATCTCTTGAACATGATATCCAATTGTTGAATGCCCATACTCCTATTCTTAGAGATGCGTAAAGCTCTCAATAACTGAGAATATGGTAGGGCCTTCTTCAATGATTTAGGATGTGCACTGCTCGCCAAGAGCAGATTATATCTGTCTGTTGGTTTGACAAATAGGGAGGGCAACAATTTGCCATCATCTTTGGTCAGGGCTACATCAAGGAAATTAAATTTTTTCACATCAAGGGTATATGTGAGGTTAGCTGGACAATCACTCGCATTGTGGGCAGCCATAAGTGTCACAAATTCATTTTCAGCACCTCCCCACACAATTAGGAGGTCATCAATATAACTGAAGTATGCCAATATATTGACCACAGTATGGCCATTCTCAAAAATAATTTATGTTCAATTTCAAACATATATGAATTTGCGTACGATGGGCCCACATTAGACCCCATCGCACACCCAGATGTCTGTAGGTAGATGGCATTATCATAGCAAAAATAATTTCTGATCAAAACCAGTCATATTATGCAGGACTGTAGGTGTGACATATGCAAAAGATTGTATATAATTCTCCCATCGAAGGCAAGATTTAATATAGAGTATTTCTGACCAACAAAATGCAAAATCATGAATTTATATTGGCAAAACTGATCCTTTTACCAAATTGCAAAGTTTATGGGGGAAAAGTTAGCTCTTTTTTAGTTCTAAAAAAAAGGTGGCAGTATTCTGGTCTGCCTGCAGAAGTGAAGAATTTGGCCTAAGCGCTGTTATGGTCCATACACACGAAGAAATTTTGTGTATGAGAGATTTTGACTGAGCGTTTTCCCTTGAACTGGCAGTAGGAGATGTTGACTAACTTTACCAGCGATTTTGACTAAGTGTGCAAGCGATTTTGGCTATGGGCGATTTTGGCTAACTCATTTAAGCAAGGGGATGCTTTTTCTTTTCCAGCGACCTAGCCAAAATTGACTTGCCTGTAAAGTATATTTTTAGCAACAATAGCAACCTGGCAGGGACTCGCATCGCTATCGCTGGCTGTGTACACACAGAGCGATATGCACTAACTTTTTGAGAGATTTTGACTGTATAGTCAAAATCGCTCAGCTATATCGCTCCGTGTGTATGGACCTTTAGAGATGAGAACAGACCCTTGCATTTTGTTTTGGTTTTGGTTCTAAACCATTGTTGTGTTTTGGTTTTTGGAAAAACAACCTTGATTGTTTTGGTTATGAATTTATTTAAAAAATGATAGAAACAGACAGAATCATGCCATTTTGACATTTTTATGTTCCTACAGTATTATTAGCATTAATAAAATAAATTTTCAGAAATTTCCAGTCAATGTTGACCACCTTATAGCTCACAATATTGTTTTCACAAATATTGGCCAAAGGCTGCAGCTAGCTGGCTAAACTAAGCAACAGAGCAGTTGAATAAATACTATAGCACATCATGAACATAGTGGCACAGCACTGGCAGACATGATGGCAGTTTACTAAATTATACAACCCTACCGAATGTTTTCACTAATCAAGAACTGATAGGCAAAAAGTAAAATCCTAATAGAAAAAAATAATATTTGGCCATACTAACACACCTCTCCAAACAGCAAATCACAGGCCTCAGGCCAGTAGAGGTAAATGCTGCCAAATGAAAGTCTAGTAGAAAACTAGATCACCATGAAACTTACTGCAAACAGCAAATCACAGGCCCGAGCCAGGTCTGTTTGTAATTGCCAGCTAAGGTATTCCAAATATAATTTATAGTTAATTTTAATTAACATCAATTTTTCCACACTTTTGGAAGTAGCCTCCTATGCGGATCGCTCACAAGGTTCATGGCTGTGCTAAACACTGTTTCCTAGTACACACTGGAGGGTGGGCAGCTTAATTACACCATAGCTAGTTTGTACGAGTGGCTGCAAATTGCCTTTTTAACTCCCAGTTTTCAAACAGTTTATGTGAGATGCTAATTTGTACACTATCAGTTAAAGTAATCCTCCACAGTTTTATCGATGCTTACTGTATCAGACTGGCTATGGTAGAGGTATCAATATAAAGGAGGGCATTTCTTTTAAGCTGGCCTAGATATCATAATGTTTCACTCTGATGTGCTGAGTTTACTAATCATCATCAGTGGGTTTCCTGGAAAAAGTTAACTTTTTTTCCTGGCAGTTGTATGTGCAGAAGAAACTGAAGCTAAAGATGTTTCTTGTTCCACTTGAGTTGACAACTTACCCCAAGAAGCTCTTTGCATCGTTAAAATCTGTGGGGAAGATGTACTAAGCAGTGATAAAAGTGGAGAAGTGAGCCAGTGGAGAAATTGCCCATGGCAACTAATCAGATTTGACGTAACATTTATAATTTGCATACTATAAAATTATACAGAGCAGCTGATTGGTTGCCATGGACAACTTCTCAACTGGCTCATTACTCCACTTTTATCAGTGCTTAGTACATGTCCCCCTGTGTCAGTGAAAGAAAAAGACGTCACATAGGCCTTAAACCAAAGGATCAGCATGGTTGTACCAGTGACGTGCGCCGGGGTTGATGCAGGTGAGGCAGGGCCTTTCCTGTCATACTTATGTTTAAACCAGAGTTTTGACTGAATAAAATATATGAAAAATACTGATAATTTGTTTGAAATATCTTCTTCGCATTATTCTAATAATTTTTATAGCCCAAACTCTGAAGTAAAAAGTCTATGGCAGGTGAGGCAGTGCCTCACCTGTGTATCCTTTCCACACATCTCTAATCAAAACTCACCAGATTTCCAGTAGTTTATACTGCTGCACCTGTGTATAATGCCCAGATGTACCCTTTGGCTCATATATTGCATGTAAATCTGGCTCTTGGGTTAGCCAGTGCCTCCTGAGCCATTTAGCTCACCGCACGTCCCTGGGTTGTACTGATCCAGTTGCAAGATGTTGCAAACCTTTTGGTCCTGGCAAAGTGAATAAAGAACTTGATCTACCAATCCAACATAGTGGAATAGCTTAGTTTAATCTTCTTCGACTTCTATTTTCCAGTAGTTTAATTAAGGGTATGACCTGTCTGGCAGTGTCTGAACTCACTTCATCAGTTACATTTTCACTTGGTTTCAGTAGCTTGTGTAAAACTGAGAATATTTCCAAGTGTGCTGCATAAAAGTAACATGTCTCCTTATCTCATGGCTTTAAATGTATGTTTGAATGGCTTGTTGCTGTTCCTTCAGTTGCTGAAACTTATAAAGGATGGAATTCCACTTGGTTACCACCTCTTGCTTCAGTTGGTGGCATAGCAAATTAATATTTTCTTGCAGCTGCTACAATTTTCTATATGCAGTTGCTAAATGCTGAATATGGCCAGAATTTTTGAGGGGCACAGACAGCATTTCTGGCACGATCCTATTTTTTATTTTTTTATTTTTATTCTAAACCAGCGAGTTTATTGTGTGCGCAAAACATGGTACATGTTTAAATTCACCCACTGGTAATGCTTGTACAATGTTATTTCCGTTATCAGAATTGACAGCTCATGATGAAGTCTTAGCATAGTAAGCCAATTTGCTATCACATCCCTGAGATTTTCCAACAGATTGACACTGGTTTACCTCTTAGGACCCTATTTTTCAGTGTTATTTTTACTGCCCTCACATTGTTTTAGTTTCACTGAAATGTTTTCAGAGGCTATTAAGTTTTAATTTACTTTTTTTTATTAAGCAGATCGCACTTCCCATACTTTTAATGGTAAATGTGATCTGCTCAGATTTACTAAAAATAGATTGTTGAAAAATCTGGAAGGAGCCCTGCAATGACATCGCCATCTTGAGTTGGCGTTGTCCATGGTTCCCCAGCTCTTTCTCTGATCTGACAGGCAGAGCAGAGTTGAGAACCGGAAACTGTGATCAGTCATGTGTGTCTAACAAGACCACAGGCTGAGCACTTTAAAACAAAATAAATAAATAAATATATATATATATATATATATATATATATATATTGTGGCAGTCCAGTCCGGACGCCACCCCGGGTGTAGTACAGGGCACAACAGTTTGGGTGCCCCGGGCTAAGGCAGACTGGGTTTAGGGCTGGACCAAGAGGAAGCCCAGGGAGGTGTTGGGACACAGCAGATTGTCTCTTTAATGTTGTGTCAAAGATTATCTGGCAGTTGGAAATTATAGTATTGTATTGCTGTTGATACACAGAAATACCCTGCAATTTCATACATGAGATCCCATCCGTGCAGGTCCGGTCCAGGTATTGGAGCAAGCCCTCCCATCAATCAGGCACACCTCTGCCACACTTTTATAAAGCTCATTAGGGCAAGGGCTCAGGGCTCCTGATGCCAACAAGTGGCCAGGCGATAGAGGGTTGGCCAGTGAGTTAGAGACAGGAGCCTGAGATTGTGTAGATGCTGTTTGTGAACTGGTGCCTAATTAAGGTACCCATTGAGACTTGCTGTGAAACGTCGGTTTACTATGCTGTGGAAGTAAACGGTCTGCATTTCTTTAACACAACTGTGTCAGCGTCTTGTCTGGTGGAAGGTCGCTTGTGACAAATTGGCATTTGAACAGGGACCCTCTGCTGGATGCATCAAGCGCAGCGGAAACTCAGCGGCTGCAGGAGCCGCCGGAGCCGTGACAGTCTCCACAGACTCTGCAAACTTCCTCTGGTCAGGTTAGTAACCAGCCAGGGTGTGTGTGTCAATTAGCTAAAAAAAAAAGTTTTTTTTTCCCTTTGTGTGTTTTTTGTTGTTGTTGTTGAACTGTGGTGTTAAGTTCGATTAACTTACAGGGAAA
This sequence comes from Pseudophryne corroboree, assembly GCF_028390025.1. Taxonomy (NCBI): domain Eukaryota; kingdom Metazoa; phylum Chordata; class Amphibia; order Anura; family Myobatrachidae; genus Pseudophryne; species Pseudophryne corroboree. The sequence continues at coordinate 673,511,166 of NC_086446.1, forward strand.
AGCAGTACCTTATTACACTAGGGTTCGGGCCACTGCAGCCGCTAAGCATATGCTAATAACCTTTACGATGTGTATGCAAGTTGCGTAAACACGCCGACATGCTGAATCGCACAATGCAGCGACACGTGTGGCTGGATACACCTTATACCCCAAACAAGAATGGAATGCGACACCAGTAGTTAAATGTAATGTTGTGGTCCAACGCATCAACAGTATTTACTAAAAAGATACACACTGAAGATACAACAATATTACAGAGAAGAGCTACAACCAATAGTACATACGTTTGTTCGCCAGCGCCTCCCGGATCCGGTCCTCAGTCAGGCTTAGCAAGATGACCTTCAGAGAATAGACTGAGGCTGGCCAGAAGGCCTTTCTTTTATACAATGGGTCCAAAATACAATACAAAAGGAACTGTAAGCTCTACTTCCATAGGTCAAGGGGCAGGTCATTTACAGTACATGAGGGGTCATAGGTTGGTTTGAATGAGTGGGCGATGCTTAGTCCAGGTGTGCTTGCAGGTTTCCACCATCGGGTTCCCGCCGAATATCACGAGTACAGTAATTACAGTACTTGCAAATATTACAATTCTGCGCATATTTATGCTCAGAAACATGCGATTAACTGCAGATAACGACCAATACGTAGGTCTCAAAATACTGCACATCTGGATACCAAACACTAAGTCCTAACCTGTTTCTGTCCCCTCACATCCTTCGACAGTCCACCCTTTGACAGTAGACAATAACTGTTATAACTGTCACACTTAAACATAAAAATATTTCATATACAATATGCACAACATTCGAGTATGTACCTTAGAACAGGAGGAAGAGTTGTAGGTGGGAAATATATAGCCTAGTGGGATAGGAAAAAGCGTGTATGTATGAGTAAATGTTTGAGGGGGATGTAAAGTACCATATTCACGGGCCGACTTGGGGAGAGATGAGTGCTGAGCAGTTCGCTCAGCACACATCTCTCCCTCCGCTCAGCACAGCACGATGTGTGCTGAGCGTGCGGGGGGAGACGGGGGGCGCTAATTTCACCCAGCGGGTGAAATGAGCGACCTGCTAGATTGAGCGTTTCAACCCCATTGAAAGTGGTGACCACTCCCAGAGGAAGACCCTAACGGGGTTGAAATGCGTTGGAGACACAGACTTTTACCCCTAAACCTCCACAATACAGTACAGCAGGACGTGAAAGAGAGAGTGCGGAGAGACCCGGTCACGTAACCCGACAAGATGGAAGCAAGCAGGCGTTTAAAGCAACCAGGGAGAAGCCGGGAGAGAGACCGAAAGCTGGAGCAGAGACGCGGCGGACAGCGGGAATTGACCTCGGGTGAGTCTCCGTGTGTGTCGGGAATTTTGCAGACAACAGCTCGGAGGAGCACTGACTGCAATCTCCCTGGCCCTTGACGGTGCTTCTCCCCCAAACCCACTGGACTTCACTGGGGCGCCTGTACCAAGGCGAACCACTGGAGACCAAGGAAGGAGGGTGAGGAGAAAGTCCGGAGTTCCATACTTGTTCATTCCCTGCAATCCCACTACACTGCCCAGCGCTACACGGACTCTTATACCCATAGGCATACCCCACTACCAACCTTTATCTTAAGCGCTTGTACACTATATGCAGGACGCCACATACAAAGAGACTGTACCCTGAAGAGAAAGTTCATTTGTACATTAATTGAAGGATACTGCACATTTTCTTCGGAATACGTTTTTTCCATTTTTTCTTTTTCTTTCTTTCTTCCCTTTTTTTGGATTCTTGTATTTTTGAACTGTCTATTTAACGTATGGACTTTATTTGCCAATTTCATAGCGAGTGCACTACGCGAATATTTAGACCATAAGGAACTTTTATCCGGTGTAGACTTTTTTCTTATTAATAAAAACAGCTTTGTCATGTGCGATGGTTATGACTTCTGGTAGTACTCAGCCTATGTAACACAACCCATCAGATCTCGGAGTAAGCCACTTGTACGCCTTTCTTCCACATATGAAATAGGCATCATCTGGAAGAACACAGGGGACAAAATGCGTCAAGATCATATCACAAATAATTTTCACGAAGAAAACCTGTCCCCAGTTTTTCCATCTATTTGATACAAGTATCTGGCTGGATGATGTGCGCGCAATATCCCTGTGACACTTTTCCAGCCCACATGGTTTTGATCCCACGTGTATACCTGTATCGGAAGTACCTCCCACTTGTGGTTATCACACATACAAGTTCAGAGTTAATGGGTTCCTTATCGGCTCTGTGTGAGAAGGTCATTGTCTGATTGTTCCATGTCACTTCACAATTTCCTGGTTTCTGGAAATTGGTTACATTGAAACACAGTAGTGATCTATCTACGTGGTACTGGTGGAGCTTTAAGCTAGGGGGTCTAGATATATTGAATTTTCTGTCCACCGGTCTCCCCCCATGCAATTCAAGTACCTCATTTACTGTTAATGGGTATGGCACTAATCCCGGTTTACTCTGTCCTTGAGGTACTTGTGAGCAGACCCAGCATTCCGTTTGGTTTAAGACAATACCCATTAATGAGTGATAGTCACTCAAAGGATGTCCGTCAATATTGATATTATTGTTTGACTGACATCTCTGGATGCACCCATTTTCAACTATGTTATCGCAGTACTTAGATATGCAGTATTCATCTGACAATAACCCTTCACATTGCCTCTGAGCTCCGTGACTACCAGATCTCTTACTGATACCAGCTTTGACCAAAGTGATGGACTGATCCTGGGATCCTACAAATTCATCCTCTCCATCAGAACCCATTCCAGATTATTGCTCGACTTCTCGGAGGCCCTCACAAAAACAAATCGTCCTGATCAAAAATAGAATCACAAGAAAAATCCGGAATGCAGTCTCTTGATGTGGATCCATTTCGGTAAGGAAAAAAAGGAGGGGAGGGAAAAAAATGAAGGGGGGGGGTGTGTTTGGAGAGACATTTTTTTTTAAGACAATCGTCCTTGATTTTGCTTTTCACCACGCTCAGGTGCAGTTTAACAGTCCTGCCTTTCAGCCTTCCCGGAACAGGTTCTCTAGTGATATGATGTTTTCTTCACCTTTCTCCTTCCCACGAGTTTCCTCCGGGTCAGCGACCTTCTTGCAGTGGGACGAGTGGACCCAAGTCTCTCTTGGCAACCTGTAGTGCTGTCGTGCTGGTCAACAAAACTTGATACGGTCCTTCCCACCTGTCTATGAGGCAACCTGAGCATAGAAAATTTCTAATCATCACATAGTCCCCAGGTTCAGTTTCATGACAATTACTGTTTGGTAGGTCAGGAATCACCAGTTTCAGATTCCTTTGCTGGTTTCTCAGTTGCTGGCTTATCCTAACCAAATATTGCACAGTCATCTCATTATTGCATTTCAGATCATCCTGGGGGTCTATCATTACATGGGGCTGTCGTCCAAAAAGAATTTCAAAGGGTGATAGGTTAGCAGTGACCTGGGAGTGATTTTGATGCTGTACAACACTGGTGGCAGTGCTTCCAGCCACAACAGTCCAGTTTCACCATCACTTTGCTCAGCTTGTTTTTAATAGTGCTATTCATTCTCTCCAACTTTGCACTGGCCTGTGGCCGGTAGAGAGCATGTAGCTTACTATTAATACCCATAAGTTTGCACATGACTTGAAAGACTTCACCTGTAAAATGGGTACCCCTATCACTTTCAATAATCTTAGGGATACCATATCTATACACAAATTCTTGCACAATTTTCTTAGCAGTGAATACAGCAGTATTTGTGGTGGCAGGGAATGCCTCTACTCAGTTCAAGAAGACATCAGTACATACAAAAACATACTTTAAATTCCTACAGGGTGGTAGCTGTATGAAGTCAATTTGTATTATCTGGAAAGGTCCGTCTGTAGGAGGGATATGGGATTGCTCCGTCGGTATTGTCTTACCAATATTCTTCCTCAAGCAAGTAGGACATGTCATTGCTTTCTTACCTGCATGAGAAGAGAACCCTGGTGCACTCCAGTAGGCTCTTACCAATTTACGCATATTTTCCTTGCCTAGGTGAGTCAGACCATGTGCAGCTTCAGCTAGGCTTGGGAGATACACCCTGGGGGCCACTGGCTTACCTTGTTCATCTCTCCAAAGTCCTGAGGACTCCTGACCATATCCCTTTGCCTTCCAGACCTCCTTTTCCTGTAGGAAACACAAATTTGCATCTCAATTTAACTGTAGTGTGTTTGTTGTATTGAATGCCATCAGTTGTGTGGTGGTGGTGGTGGTGGTTTGTGTGTTTTTGCAATATAGAGTAAAACATCTCTAGAGAAGGGGAAAAAAAAGAAAATATCAGAAAAAGAAAATATCAGGTCAGGATGCGGTCAAGATGCCGCCGGCCGGAATCCCGGCAGTCAAAATACCGACGCCGGAATCCCGACCGCCACAATCCCGATATATTCTCCCTCCGTGGGTGTCCACGACACCCATAGAGGGAGAATATAATAGTGTGCCGAGCGTAGCGAAGCACCGTGCCCGCAGCGTGGCGAGCAAAGCAAGCCCGCAAGGGGCTGCGTTCCGTTCGCCACCCCTGTCGGGATTGTGTGGTCGGGATTCCGGCATCGGTATTTCGACCGCCGGGATTCCGGCCGGCGGCATTTAGTACTGATCCTATCAGGTCTGCGTTCACCAACGGGATATTCCATACCATCATGCATATCAGTGTCTATACAAAATTTTCCTTCACCAGTATTCTCTTCCTCCACCCTTTGTGCATGACCAGGCACACTGTTGTAATATACTGGTGTCATCGTGATGATGAGACATACCCGGTTCGTGAAGAACTTTGAAGGACCAATACGGCATGTGGTGTATGAACTCTCAAACCATTGTCAAAGTCGAAAAATATTGCAGTACACACATCACGTACAAACAACACACAGATGTATGAACTCTCAAACCATTGTCAAAGTCGAAAAATATTGCAGTACACACATCACGTACAAACAACACACAGATGGCCTCCGCGCGTGTACTTGTTCTGCTGTGCGTGCAAATTTCGCAATTTGCGTATGGTCGCTCTCGCGGTCGTGCGCATCAGCGCGTGGTATGGGTATTTACGGTAGAGTTTGTGAACGCATGGAGAGCTATCAAAACACATTACATATTTAATCCAAATAGTGCACAAAGTACACATAGTCCCCCTGCACCACATATGAAATTAACAACAGTTTAAATGGTTTCAGAACAAAGGGATTCACCTTCACAGAATAGGAGGGGACAGAACAAGGTCATAAGGTGGTGTTTGGTATCCAGCTGTAGGGTATTTTAAGGGTAACATTCCGGTGTTGGTCTGAGGAAGATCACATGTTCCTGCGGATGTTAGGTTCCTGGTGCTCAGAACAAGGGAGATGTTATAAAGAGAGTCCAGAGCACCAGGACGTAATGCTGGGAAAGGGAAACGGAATGGGAATAGCCCCTGGCACCCTACCTCCGTTGTTTTACCCGTGCTGTCAATTCACTCTTGCGAGACTATGGTTTCTTGGGCCCATGGCAGCCGCGTTTGAAGGGCGGATTAAGTCTGCCCAACTCCGATGCCCCCTCAGGTCTTAAGGAGAGACAAAGAGTGAACTGAGACAGGGTAATAACAAGGGGCCCTCTAACTGAAACAACCAAAGCCAGGGGCTACTGACTAGCCTAAAACTAAATGTATGTGCGGCTTGCCGCCAAAGGAAAAGAACAACAAAGGAAATGCTGTCCACACGCCGACACAATACTTTTGTGTATCGGCGGTGACAGCATAAGCAGAACCCTCTGCAAAACACCAGTGACAGATATAACCAAGGAATACAGCGGCCTAGGCCGACGGACGCGGCAGAGCCGCTACTCACGGAACCGGTACAAATACTGGCAAACGGACAGGAACCCCCAACGCTGCCGACACAGACTCTCAGAACTGGAGGACAGGCAGAATCCCAAACGACAGACCGGTGGACACCAAGAAGCCAGAAACTCGACCAGGCATAGGCAAAGCCACAGGACTTCTGGACAGGAATGCTTCACGGCCGGACACGGGATCAGACACAGGAATAGACACAGGGACTGACACAGGAATCGACACAGGAAGCAGCTAGACAGACACTGCTAGACAGGAGCTCAGGAACTGGCAGGAACAAGCTCAGAACTCAAGCAGACTGGAAACCAAGAAATATCACCAGTGTCTGTGAATTGCACTCAGCCAGCATATAACAGAGAGGCCTAATTAATTATGTCATGCAGCTGCCCTGTTGCATGACTCCAAACTGACAAGATGCAATTAGCAGCCAGGTGAGGCTGAACACATGGGAACAAGCTGCAATTACACAGACTCACCACCGGCAGCAAACAAGAGTATTCTTAAACAGAGCAACGGGAAATCCTGGCCTGCAAGACAACTTATAAACATAAAATAGGAATGAACCACTACCTGTGGTTCATAACAGTATCCTCTCCTTAAGGGTGAGATCCGAGCACCCCATGACACCCACGGGGAACATAAACAGAAGTATAACATAAAATACATAACCAAAATGCAAAATGGAAATGAGCCACAGCCGTGGCTCATAACAGCGGATAGTTATGTGCAGAAGCAGAATATAGATATAAACTGTATTTACTGTTCATTATGTATGCGGCGGGAATCCAGAGGAGACCACCCACAAGAGCAGTTGGGAAAGACATTGCCTACCTATTCAAACCGACCTATGACCTCTCCTGTACTGTAAAAGTGCATTCCTGTGTCCAATGGACAAAGGGATTACAGTATCCATTGTATTGCTTTTGGAAGAATTGTATAAATAAAGCCTGCTGCAGCCTGGTCACACACAAGACTCACAAAGTTATCTATCAGATGACCGGGGACCGGCCGGGTTGCGCAAGCTTGTCCACTCAAGTATGTACCATTGAATGTAGCCATTTACTCTGTTAAATTGTATTGTATTATTTGTATTGTAACCCCCTTTCAGCAATAATCCACTGTGGTGTCGGAACCCAGCGGTTAAATCACAATTGGTGTCATGCCTTCATTGCCCTGCTAAGGTTTAAAGTGTTTTATCATTGCATTGCATTACTGTGAAGGTTTAAAGTGTATCTCTGGGTGTGTGCGCGCTGTTAGTAATTTGTACCCCCAGCGCGGCGTTTGTACGCTGTTATGAGCCACGGCTGTGGCTCATTCCTGTTTTGCATTTTTTGTTATGTATTTTATGTTATACTTCTGTTTCTGTTCCCCGTGGGTGTCATGGGGTGTTCGGAGCCCACCCTTAAAGAGAGGGTACTGTTATGAACCACATGTAGTGGTTCATTCCTATTTTATGTTTATAAGTAGTCTTGCAGACCAGGATTTCCCATTGCTCTAGTTTAAGAAGATTCTTGTTTGCTGCCAGTGGTGAGTCTGTGTGATTGCAGCTTGTTCCCATGTGTTCAGCCTCACCTGTCTGTTGATTGCACCTCTCAGTTGTGCAGCAGGGCAGCTGCACGACATAATTAATTAAGACTCTCTGTTATATGCGGGCTCAGTGCAATTCACAGACGCTGGTGATATTTCCAGATTTCCAGGTTTCCTGGGTTCCAGAGTTCTTGAGTTCTGAGCTAGTCCCTGCCAGTTCCTGAGTTCCTGTCTAGCAGTGTCTGTCTAGCTGCTTTGAGTGTCGGTTCCTGTGACGATTCCAGTGTCGATTCCAGTGTCTGATCCTGTGTCCTGCCGTGAAGCGTTCCTGTCCAGGAGTCCTGTGGCTTTGTCTGTGCCTGGTCGAATATCTGGCTTCTTGGTGTCCACTGGTCTGTCGTTTGGGATTCTGCCTGTCCTCCAGTTCTGAGAGTCTGTGTCGGCTACATTGGGGGTTCCTGTCCATTTGCCAGTATTTGTTCCGTGAGTAGCAGCTCAGGCCGCAGTATTATTTGGTTATAATTTGTTGCTGGTGTTTTGCAGAGGGTTCTGCTTGTGCTGTCACCGCCGGTACACAACGGTATTGTGTCGGCGAGTGGACAGCATTTCCTTTGTTGTTCTTTTCCTTTGGCGGAGTGCCGCACATATATTTAGGTTTAGGGTTGTTAGTAGCCCCTAGCCTTCTGTTTGTTTTAGCTAGAGGTCCCCTTGTTATTATCCTGTCTCGGTTCATGCCTTGTCTCAATCTAAGACCTGGGGGCATCGGAGTTGGGCAGACCTAATCCGCCCTTCAAACGCGGCTGCCGTGGGACCAAGAAACCATAGTCACTCAGGCGTGAACGGACTACACGGGTGAAACAACGGAGGTAGGGTGGTAGGGGCTATTTCCACACTACACCTCGTTTCAGCATCACGTTCTGGTGCTCAGGACTCACTACGCAACATCTCCCTTGTTCTGAGCACCAGGAACCTAACATACGCTAAGTCCGTACAGTGATACGGGACTCCGTACGCAAACAGTGTATAAAGTACGTAGCGTGTGTACTAGGTTTAGCAGCTGCAGCGGCTTCATGGTAAAGTGTATTCTAAGTGTGTATAAGGTATAGCTTTCATTCCTGTTAGATAATCGACACTATGACCATGTACCAGTACTACGTCCTAAATATTTGACCCTTGTCCTACACAACTGCTGTTCATCCCTTGAGACCTTGTGTCCTGTCTGGAAGAGACAGAACAGAAGCTATTTATTGTCTGCCAGGGACGACTCAAATGAATCAGAGCATAACAACAAGTCATCAACATATTGTATCGGCACCAACCCATAGCTTTCATTCCTGTTAGATAATCGACATTATCAATTGGGGCCTCTCCGGTTTTCCACATACTTACTACCTAACAGGTCACAGCAGACGTAATCTATCAGCAGAGGGGGGAAAGTAATCCTACGTATCCTTTTCTTGGTCGATGGATGCACTGAAAACCCTACTTGATTGCTGATTAGATGGAGTCTGCTCTATATGGTTTGTAGAGATGCTGGTAGAACTCGTAAGGTAAACAGGAAAAAAGCTATTTAAAATCTGTGAATTTTTTTTGGCGCAAAAAGCGTACACGGCACCCATACTTTGCATACTCTCTCACATTGTTGCAAAACAAGGTTCAAATAAGTCATGTTGTGTTTGATTCAGATTGGATTGCTTATCTGTTAAGTAGGGTTAAAAGTACATTTAAAAGTTGCTGCATAGCATTGATATAGTTTTATGTTTAACTCAGGCCTAAAATAACTTCAGGGGCTTGTATGATGTGTGATTTCTTTGTGACAAAGAAAGCTGCATGGTCTGTCCTCCATTTTGGACTAACCACATGTCCTGTCCACCATTTTGTGTAACCCTCATGGATGTGGAAGGGGGAGGAGCAGCGGCCATTTTGGGAAGGTCATTTTTCTAAATGGCTTATTTTCACTGCCCAGAATAATCAGCTCTCCTTGGTCACATCAATCACCATTTATGAGTTACCAATGCATTTATTTAACCCATGCCATAGTCAATTACAAATAGTTTCAGCTGGGCCTAGTGAAAAGTTAATAGTAAGATGAATACTTGATGTAAGAATTACACACAGATATAAACAAAGTTTTTTTTCTCCCTCTAGGATTTAGTTAGAATCTGCTTGCTATAAGATAGCCATTGAAATGCAAATTAACCTGTGTAACTGCTTTTTCTTAGCAATGAAAAACCACTTTTACAGGCAGGCAAAAGCACATAGCTTTCATATGCAAATTAGAAGCACTGAATGGGTAAAGGAGTCTCAGGAGACCAGTTAATGGTACATATATATAATTATTATAATTATGTGTATATTTATATCAGTGTATGTTCTGCAAGATAGCTATCCAATCTGAATCATATCATTTAAATTATTGATTATTGCTAGAGTCATTATAGATCTGTGTGAAATAGGATACAGTTGTTGCTATATAGGTAAATATATAGGTAAATTTGAAATAACAGTATTTTAAGGAAGTAAGCGTAAAGACACAAACGCAGTTCTGCATAAAGGTTTATACAGAAAGAAACTGTGTGGCGTGTTAAGTGAACGATTATAGTTAATATTGCTCCCATTTATAGAAATTGTGTGAGTTGTTTTATTGCGTACGCACATTGGTACACGTGTCTCGGACAAAGTAAGGGACCCGCACGGTCGCATGTTTGCGCAAAGTGCGTAAGAATGCGGGCGCTGAGTACAAATTATACAATAGTATCGTTTAGTTCAAAGGTGGGATAGTAGACATATAATACAATAGCACATAACTATCAGATTTCAAAAGCAGGTCACTCTAAATTTAGTTTAAAAAAAAAAACTGTATTGCCTCTGGGGTAAAGCTGCCAACTTGAATGAATCCTAATTTTCTGTACAGAAAAAAAATAACGTGTATGTGAGTGAGCGAATGCAGGAGTGAGTGGATACTGAACCCAAGAACTAAGTGGTCTAGGTGGTCTAGGTGATCTAAGTGGACACACTGGGTTAGTAGAGGCCCGGTGGCATAGGGTTCGCAACCCTGCATTATTAACTAGGTGGTCTTAGTGGACTGAGTGGTATCCCATACAACTCTTAGTGGTCTAGGTGGTCTAAGCTAGGTGGTCTACAGTAATCGTAGGGCATATAGATGACTTGTATCTATAGGCTGTGCTATTGCATCACATGTCCGTTTGTTCAGCACAGAGCAACGTGATATTATTGTGTCATATGCGCTGTGGAAGAGCATACGCAGACGTGATTGTATAGACAAAGGGGTTTTTCTTTGATAACTTCGGGAAATCTCCCTGGTGGGCTTCACTGGAAAGGGTGAAAGATAGTTATCTAATTTCTCTGTTTTTCGCCCTACAAAGAATTCCAGTTGAAAGATACCGAAAAGGAAATTTTCACTTCCTCTCTCAGGAAAAAATTCCAAACAGAACTTCCACCAAAAGAAATTACGGTGTAAGGTCTGATAGGAGCCCTAAGTGGGGTACATTGCGATCCGCTATCAACAGTGTATCGTTGTATTGGCCAGCGTGGGTGAGAGCGAGTGGAAGGCGCTCAGGTATACTTCCAGCATCTACTTATATTGAGTATTTTGGTGTTTGTGGGAATTGTTTAAAGATATTAGAAGAGACCCACAAATATGGGAGCCAGTTGCTCAAGTAAGAGACGTTAGACAGGGTTCAGGCAGAATTGTTGCCAAAAGGCTCAGCAAGGTTTATCATGTGTGAAAAATATGGTTCAAACACAGAAGTTTTATGCAATGAGTGGATAGGTATGACTAACAATGATAGGTAACCATTCCCTAGGGTGGGCAGCTTTGAACCAGAGGTATTACAGAACTTAAGGTTAAAGATATGTCTGATTAAATCCAGAAAACAAAGGATTAGACATAATGATTGTTTAAAATTATGGCAGCAAGAGGGGGATATGCAAAGGGAATTAGCTCGTGCAGCAGGTTCCAAACCTAGCGGGAAAACAATGGCGACCGCACCACCACTACCGTATATTGCGGGCGAGAAGATGGCTACAGTCAATGGTATATCCGTAAAATATAGTAGTATGTAAAAACAATGTATTAACCCTAATTATTTTTTTTGCAAGATGTATCCTGTTTTTTTTTAAAGTCTTTTCAAGGTTATAGGTCACAAGAGGATGATGGACTTGCTGGCAGATTAGTTCCTGTATTTATTTACAGAGAGAGAGACATAAGATGCATTGGAGGGAATGGTAATTGTATCATTGGCCTGTAACTGTAATTGTATGTAACTGTATGTTTTAACTGCTTACTGTATGAGTTGTAACTATAGGTATACTGTACTTTGTAATATATATATTGAATCTATATTTTTTTTTTAATAACAAATATATCCAGCCAAATCGCAGCTCTCCTCCAAGCAGTCACCTCGCTGCAGGAAACTCAGGTGGGGCCTCTGTCCAACCAGGTAGAGCAGTAACAATATTCCCCAATGAAAGAACTGGTGAGGTCACAGCTACCGGTAAGCGTGAGACAGTTCACTGCAAAGAGACAACAACACCTCACAGTAAACAGATTAGGAACGGAATGGTAGGATTACACCCTGTCTTGGAAATAGTAACCCCCAATGGGGGAACCGATAGTCAGGGAATAATCCTCACCAGGAATAATGCAATGTATTGCCCGTGGCCCAGAGATGAGCTGCGATCAATCATTTCAGAATTCCCCGACCCTCGGAAGCATTTAGCCAGATGTCAGAAATTTTTCAGAGATCTGGGTAATGCGTATGAACCGACAAACAAACACTGGCGGATATTTTTTAAAGCGTGCCTACCTCCTAATATTGACACCCAAAAATGTATCACTGATTGTAGATTAGAGTTGGATAGTCTTATGACTGACAAAACACAATCAGGAGAACTTAGAGCAAATTAACATGCAACTAGAGTTGTATTTCCCCACAACTGTTAAGTGGAGAAAAAAAAATTCTCCATAAAACAGAGGGAAAATGAAATGACATCTGAATACTTCCATCAGGACCTGCAAATAATAAATAGATACATGGGGGTATCAGATATAGGGAACGATGCGAATTACAGGAAGGTAGCTGTTTCTGTATTAATGGACGGACTCAATCAGACAGTAAGGGACAGGGTACAAACACTTTTTTTTCAGGAGAGGGGCCACAGTAGCTTGTCGTAGAGAGTGCGCAATTGAACACCATAAGAATATTGCTAGGCGTAGAGAACTGCAGGAGGAGAGGCTGGGGATTGAAAGTATACAGGCTCTTACACCAGAGTCTCATCAGCCTAAACCCCAAAAACCCTGGTTGTAAGAAAAGACAGAGAAATTGTTACATTTGTAAAAAAATAAAAATAAAGAACATTTTGCTAGAGATTGCAAGAGTAGTAGAGCACATAGCCAATATAGACCCCTAGACAGAGAAAACAAGCCACGTTATTAAACACATAGACGGGATCAAGGGACATATAGTAAGGAGTCACGAGCTATATAGAAAACACAGATTCGATTAATGGGAAGAATGGAATAAATGCAACTTTACCCTTTTGACATAACTTACTGGGGTTAGGAGGAGGTCTCTAAACTTCTGCTTCTTTCTCTAGCAGAAGTGACCTCTAATTAATTTAGCAGAAGTTTTGTTAGAGATGGTATACATATAGCGTGCTCCCGCCCAGGAAGTACGAATTATGTTGGATACCCACGAAGACTAAGGTTGCATTTTGCTGTTCTAGATACATGTCCATCACAGGTAGAGGAAATTATCTCAAAGATACCGGGTTTCCTATGAATTTAGAATGGACAGGAAACTGGATTGATGGCTGGGATAGCCCAGTAGAGATAAAACACACATAGATTTTTTTTTTTTTTTGGGGGGGAGTAGACCGAGTAGAGAATCATTCCCCTTAGTGCCTAATCCAGATGTCAAACTTTGTAAAATCTTCTTTGCCTCTACCAACTTATCTGTTACTAAACTCTATGTGACTTGTCTTCAAAGCTTCCTCTTCATCTCTTACGTACACTGACAGGGTTACAGTTCAGACGCCACAGGCCTACTCTGTCTTTCAGAGTTCTGCCCAAATCCAGTATATCTCACCAGCATAGGGACACCAGTATTAACGCAGTGTGCCTGGTCATGCACAAGGGTGGAGAATGAGAATACTGGTGTAGGGAGACTGTGCATAGACACCGATATGCATGATGGCGTGACTGCCTGATGGTGAACGCAAATCTGAAAAATGTTCTTTTTATTATTTCCTTTCTCTTTTCACTTTCCACAGATGGTTTACTTCACACAACTGATAATACACAACAGTTAAACACATTGAAATACAAGATTTATGTTCCCTACAGAAAGGCCGCTGACCCAGAGAGAACTAGTGACAAAGAGCAGAGTGTAGAGAACCTCGTGTTACGATCCTGATGCTCAGGACAGGGGAGATCTTATGTAGTGAGTCCTGAGCACCAAGACGGAATGCTGGGATTGGGAAATGGGAAGGAAATAGCCCCTAGCACCCTACCTCCGTTGTCTTACCCGTGTTATCAATTCACGCCTGAACGACTATGGTTTCTTGGGCCGATGGCAGCCGCATTTAAAGGGCGGATTAGGTCTGCCCAACTCCGATACCCCCTCAGGTCTTAAAGAGAGACAAGGCGTGAACTGAGACAGGGTAATAACAAGGGGACCTGTAACTGAAACAACCACGCTAGGGGCTATAAACTACCTAAAAACTAAACGTATGTGCGGCACGCCGCCAAAGGAAAAGAACTACAAAGAAACCACTGTCCACTCCCCTACACGGCACCGCCGAGTTCCGGGGAGGACAGTGAAAGCGGAAACCTCCGCAAATGCACCAATTCACAGTAAAGTAAACACTAAGCGGCATAGGCCGCAACACGCGGCAGAAGCCGCTACTCACGAAACCGGGCGAGAACCCCAGATGACAAACAGGTTTGCAAGGACTAGAAGGATTCCCAGGACCGGCTTCGGACCTCCAAAGTACCAAAGGGCAGGGAGCAAGATCCACCAAACACGGCTGACAGGAACAGAGTTCTGCAAGGCAGGAACAGCATACAAGAAGCTATCACCGGCGGGGCTGCAGTGTGCTGGCTCACATAAAAAGGCCCTGCTGGCCAATAACCAGCCCCCAGACCCTAATTACTAGTTGCCGTGCAGCTGCCCTGCTGCACAAGCAACCTAATTAACTATTCTTAGCAACGGGGAACGCGGTCCACCTGAGGCGTCCCCGTTGCTATGCACCCAGCGGCCCTGCGTGCACGGCGTCCTGCGTTGCCAGGGACCCGGCGGCTATCGTGCGCACGGCGTCCTGGCGTTGCTAGGCGCCGTGCGGGGGACAGGGAAGGAGAGAGGCACGGCGGCCGTGACCGCTGCTCAGTCAGGGCACGGCCGAAGACCGCCGCGCCTAACAGTACCCCCCCCCCCCTTGAGGAAGGGTTAAAGAACCCCTAGAGCCAGGTTTCTGAGGAAACTCCTGAAAGAAAATCCTCTTCAGCTTGGGAGCATGTAAATCTTTATCCAACACCCAAGATCTTTCTTCAGGGCCATAACCTTTCCAGTGGACCAAAAAATAGAGCCGTCCCAGAGAAAGCTTAGAATCTAAAACCTTCCCCACCAAGAACTCTTGTTGCCCCTGAACATCCACCGGAGATCTACCCTGGGAAGTCCTCCGAGGAAATCTCCTGGAAGAAAAATACTGTTTCAAAAGAGAACAGTGAAAAGTATTGCCAATTTTGAGAGATCTCGGCAAGCGTAGCCGAAAAGCAACTGGGTTGACCTTCTTAATGATAAGGAATGGTCCAATAAATTTGGGTCCCAGTCTAGCCGAAGGTTGTCGGAGCTTGATGTTGCGAGTTGACAACCATACCTTATCTCCCACCTTAAAAGTGCAAGGACGTCGGAGCCTATCAGAAAATGTCTTTTCTCGGAAGGCAGTTTTTTTCAAGGCAAGGTGCACCTTTCTCCAAATTGTTCTGAGATGGGAGGTTAAGGTCAACGAGGAAGCTGGAGAATGAGGAAAAATAGAGTTGGCTCTAGGATGAAAGCCAAAGACTGAAAAGAATGGGGACTCCTTGGTGGAAGAATGACAAGAGTTATTATAAGCTAACGGAAGAAATTCAGACCAATCATTCTGGAGTTTGGCCGAATACAACCGTAAATACTGTTTTAATGACTGGTTAACTCGTTCGGTTTGTCCGTTAGATTGTGGATGGTACTCAGATGTTAAAGAGAGTTTCATATTTAATGAGGCACAAAAACGTTTCCAGAAACGAGCAATGAATTGCGGACCCCGATCAGAGACAATATCCCTGGGCAACCCATGGAGCCTGAACACATGACGGAGAAACAAGACTGCCAACCCTTGAGCAGAGGGTAATCGGGGAAGAGCAATGAAATGAGCCATCTTACTAAAACGATCTACTACCACCCAAATGACTCGAAATCCGGCTGAAAGAGGAAGGTCCACCACGAAATCCATGGATATATGTGACCATGGCCTGAGAGGAACGGCTAAAGGTACGAGTTGCCCGATCGGCAATGAACGAGGAACCTTATGCCGTGCACAAACCTGACAGAAATGGACAAATTCCCTTACATCTTTAGAAAGACTAGGCCACCACACCGAGCGAGACACTAACTCCAAGGTCTTAGTGATACCTGGATGACCAGAGACTTTGTTGTCATGAAACTCAGCTAAAACAGTGCCTCTCAGAAATTCAGGGACAAAGAGACGATCAGCAGGAGTCGGTTTAGGAGCCTGCTGTTGAAGCTGGACTAACTGAGTAAATAAATCCTGTGTGAGGCCTGCCCGGATGACAGATGATGGAACTGTGGGGGTAGTAGCAGGATGGTTATTGTGAACCGGAAGAAAACAACGTGACAGGGCATCAGCTTTAGTATTTTTGGAACCGGGCCTGAAAGTAATAATAAACCTGAAACGAGTAAAAAACAATGCCCAACGTGCCTGCCGAGCATTAAGCCGTTTAGCTGACTCAATATATTGCAGGTTCTTATGGTCAGTAAACACTGTAATAGTATGCCTAGCTCCCTCCAGCCAATGCCTCCACTCCTCGAAAGCCCATTTAACTGCCAGCAATTCTCGATTACCAACGTCATAGTTGGATTCTGCGGAGGAGAATTTCCTGGACATGAAGGCACAAGGGTGTAATTCCTGAGACTCCGGATCTTCCTGAGATAGGATAGCCCCCACTCCAACCTCTGAGGCATATACCTCGACTATAAAGGGGAGCTCCGGGTTAGGGTGCCTGAGAACAGGAGCCGAGACAAAGGCCTGCTTTAAGGCCCGAAAGGCAGACTCGGCTGCAGGCGACCAATTGGAAGGGTCCGCTCCTTTTTTAGTCAATGCTACTATAGGAGCGACCAAATCAGAAAAGGTATGAATGAACCGCCTATAATAGTTTGCAAACCCTAAAAAGCGCTGAATTGCTTTTAAATTTGTGGGTTGCGCCCAATTAAGGATGGACTGGAGTTTTTTCGGTTCCATGAAAAATCCCTGGGGAGAAATAATATACCCCAAGAAGGATACTTCCGTGATGTGAAAATCACATTTCTCTAGTTTTGCGTATAAATGATTCTCCCGTAGTTTTTGAAGAACCAGACGCACATGGGTAATATGTTGTTCCATAGACTCAGAATAAATCAAAATGTTGTCCAAATAAACGACAACGAACTTTCCAAGAAAGTCACGAAGAACATCATTGATGAGGTCTTGAAATACCGCAGGAGCATTTGACAGCCCAAAGGGCATCACCAGGTATTCATAATGACCCGACTGTGTGCTGAAAGCCGTCTTCCACTCATCCCCAGATCTTATTCGGATGAGATTGTAAGCTCCTCTAAGATCAATTTTTGAGAAGATAACGGCAGAGCGTAACTGATCAAAAAGTACTGAAATCAAAGGCAAAGGGTAGGTGTTTTTAACAGAAATTTTATTCAGAGCCCGAAAATCAATACATGGTCTGAGCGACCCATCTTTTTTCTCAACAAAAAAGAATCCTGCACTCAAAGGAGATTTCGAAGGCCTAATGAAGCCTTTTTTCAGGCTTTCCTGGATATAATTATCCATAGCCGTGGTTTCTGGCCCGGAGAGGGCATATAATCTCCCTTTAGGTAAAGTGGTCCCGGGAACTAAATCTATAGCGCAGTCATAGGACCGATGGGGAGGCAGAACGTCCGCATTTCCCTTGGAGAACACATCAGCAAAATCCTGATATTCCAGAGGAATAAGTTCTGGGGTAAGTGCCGCAACCCGGACAGGATGGGAAATACACTCTTTAACACAAAAAGGACCCCATTGGGAAATCTCCCCAGACCGCCAATCTATGATGGGATTATGAAAGGCAAGCCAGGGGTGACCCAAAACTACTGGAACTGCCAGACAATGTGTAAGGTAAAATTCTATTTCTTCTGAATGTAGGGCCCCCACTGTCAGCAATACTGGAGGTGTGCGGTGAGTAATAACCCCATTGGAAAGCGGACCCCCATCCAAGCCGTGCATGGTGATACGTCTATCTAAGGGTATTAGTGGAACGCCTAAAGCCTTAGCCCAAGCTAAATCCATAAAATTTCCTGCAGCTCCACTGTCGACGAAGGCCGACACCAACGAACTGAGGCTGCCAAAGGAAATCTTTACCGGAACTAATAGAGAATTATTAGAGGAGATTAACTGCAGACCCAAGTGAACCCCCTCACAATTCACTTGGTCAGAGCGTTTCCCGGCTTGTTCGGGCAGTTACGTGCGATATGTCCCTTATCACCACAATACAAACAAAGACCAGAACTTAACCTTCTGGTTCTTTCCTCTGGGGACAGCCGGGAGAGACCCATTTGCATGGGCTCCTCGACGTCCTCAGGAAAAGTATATACACATGGATTAGGCCTAAAAGTTGTTCCTCTTTCAGCCCTCCGCTCTCGGAGACGACGATCAATTTTAATAGCGAGCTCCATGAGTTTGTCTAGAGTCTCAGGAGCGGGGTACTAAAGGAGACTGTCTTTAATCACTTCCGACAGACCGAGGCGAAACTGACTGCGCAGGGCCGGGTCATTCCAGCCACAGTCGTTCGACCAACTGCGAAATTCGGTACAATACACCTCTGCTGGATTTTTGCCTTGCTTAAGGGCACGTAGGTGACTCTCAGCTGAGGCTTCTCTATCTGGGTCGTCATATAAGAGGCCTAAGGATTTAAAAAAGGCGTCTACTGATAACAAAGCAGCATCATCCGCTCTTAGCCCAAACGCCCAGGTCTGTGGATCACCCTGAAGTAGAGACATCACAATCCCGACCCGCTGAGACTCAGTACCAGAGGAACGGGGCCTTAAACGAAAATAAAGCTTACAAGCTTCCTTAAAATTAAAAAAATCTTTTCGGTTACCCGAAAAACGGTCAGGTAAATGTATCTTTGGTTCTGGAACCATACTCGGGGAGGCTCGCAAAAGATCTTCCTGCGATCTCACCCGAAGAGTAAGGTCCTGAACCATCTGAGTTAATTCCTGTATTTGGTTAACCAAAAGCTGACTGGGGTTTGGCCCTAAACCTGCCGGATTCATGAGGCCGAATTTCTAGGCCCACCAATACAACGGAAAAAATTAAACCCCCTTTTTTTTTTTAGTGGGCCGGTGATAATGTTACGATCCTGATGCTCTGGACAGGGGAGATCTTATGTAGTGAGTCCTGAGCACCAAGACGGAATGCTGAGATTGGGAAATGGGAAGGAAATAGCCCCTAGCACCTTCCCTCCGTTGTCTTACCCGTGTTATCAATTCACGGCTAAACGACTATGGTTTCTTGGGCCCCTGGCAGGCGCGTTTGAAGGGCGGATTAGGTCTGCCCAACTCCGATGCCCCCTCAGGTCTTAAAGAGAGACAAGGCGTGAACTGAGACAGGGTAATAACAAGGGGACCTCTAACTGAAACAACCACGCTAGGGGCTATAAACTACCTAAAAACTAAACGTATGTGCGGCACGCCGCCAAAGGAAAAGAACTACAAATAAACCACTGTCCACTCCCCTACACGGCACCGCCGAGTTCCGGGGAGGACAGTGAAAGCGGAAACCTCCGCAAATGCACCAATTCACAGTAAAGTAAACACTAAGCGGCATAGGCCGCAACACGCGACAGAAGCCGCTACTCACGAAACCGGGCGAGAACCCCAGATGACAAACAGGTTCGCAAGGACTAGAAGGATTCCCAGGACCGGCTTCGGACCTCCAAAGTACCAAAGGGCAGGGAGCAAGATCCACCAAACACGGCTGACAGGAACAGAGTTCTGCAAGGCAGGAACAGCATACAAGAAGCTATCACCGGCGGGGCTGCAGTGTGCTGGCTCACATAAAAAGGCCCTGCTGGCCAATAACAGGAGGGCCAGCAGGACCAGCCCCCAGACCCTAATTACTAGTTGCCGTGCAGCTGTCCTGCTGCACGAGCAACCTAATTAACTATTCTTAGCAACGGGGAACGTGGTCCACCTGTGGCATCCCCGTTGCTATGCACCCGGCGACCCTGCACGCACGGCGTCCTGCATTGCCAGGGACCCGGCGGCTATTGTGCGCATGGCATCCTGGCGTTGCTAGGCGCCGTGCGGGGGACAGGGAAGGAGAGAGGCGCGGCGGCCGTGACCGCTGCTCAGTCAGGGCACGGCCGAAGACCGCCGCGCCTAACACCTCGTATCACTGGAGTGTCTGTTCCGGGAAGGTTGAGAGGCATGACTGTTGAAGGGCATCCGAGCACAGATCTAGAACGGTTGTAGTATCATTTTTTTTTCTTCACCTCCCCCTGCATTTTCCTGTCTTTTCCCCTTCTTATTTTCCTCCTTTCCCTAAACGAAATGGATCGATCACAAGAGACTGTGTTTCGGGTTCTATTAGTAACTCTGGTTATGATAAGGACAGTTTGATTTTGTGAGGGTCCCAGAGAGGTCGAGCAGGGATCTGGAATGGGTTCTGATGTCAAGTATGAATTTGTAGGATCTCAGGATCAGCACATCACTTTAGAAAAGGCTGGCATCAGTAAGCGCTCTGGTAGTCAGAGAGTTCGGAGGCACTGTGAGGGGTTATTGTCTGATGAATATTGTATTTGTAGGAATTATGAGAATATAGGTGAGGATGGGTGCATCCAGAGATGTCAGTCCAACCTTAATATCGACATGGACCGTCATCCGTTGAGTGATTACCACTCACTGGTGGGTAAGGTCTTAGACCAAGACAGAATGCTGGGTGTGCTCACAGGTACCTCAAGGTCAGAGCAAGTCAGGATTAGTACCATACCCTTTAGCAATAGATCAGGTACTCTAATTACGGGGTGGGAGACCGGTGGACAAGAAATTCAATATTTCTAGGCCCCCTAGTTTGAAGCTCCACCAGTATCATGTAGATAGATCCTTATTATGTTTTAATATTTCCAATTACCGAAAACCGGGAAATTGGGAAGTGACGTGGAATAACCAGACAATGACCTTTTCACACAGAGCTGATAGGATACCCATAGACTCTGAACTTGTACGCCAAATAGCCAACAGTGGGAGGTATTTCCGGTATAGGTATACTCGTGAAATCAAGACCATGTGGGTTGGAAAGGTGTCGCCAGGGTATTGTGCTCATATCATCCAGCCCGATACTTGTACTGAGTAGATGGGAGAACTGGGGATGGGTTTCTTTACTTGGAAAGTTTGTAATATGGTGATGTTATATTCTGTCCCCTATGTTCTCCCAGATGATGCCTATTTCATATGTGGGAGGAAGGCGTACAAGTGGCTTGCCCCGAGCTCAGAGGGATCGTGTTATATTGGGAGAGTACTGCCAGAGGTCATGACCATAACCCATGATAAGATGAAAAACGTTCACCGCAGTGCTCAGGCTCCTTATACTCATACTCACTATGAACACATCGTCAAGAGACACCGCATAGATAGGACAGAGCACGCAGCCTCTGATTTGATCGACGAATCCACCGGGATTCAATTCCTTCTCGCATTAGACATCACCCGTACTGCCAGAGGAATTATAAATTATAGGTATATCCATGCGCTAGCGAACTTGATAGATAATATCACTGAGATGTATGACGACACCTTCAGGTATACGGGAAGGGAGTTACAAGCTTACAAGAAGGAACTGATTCAGCACAGGATGGTCCTAAATTATATCACAGCCGTGACAGGTGGGTACTGTTAGAGATGAGCGGGTTCGGTTTCTCTGAATCCGAACCCGCCCGAACTTCATGGTTTTTTTCACGGGTCCGAGCAGACTCGGATCCTCCCGCCTTGCTCGGTTAACCCGAGCGCGCCCGAACGTCATCATGACGCTGTCGGATTCTCGCGAGACTCGGATTCTATATAAGGAGCCGCGCGTCGCCGCCATTTTCACACGTGCATTGAGATTGATAGTGAGAGGACGTGGCTGGCGTCCTCTCCATTTAGATTATAAGAGAGAGAGATTTACTGGAGCTTAGGACTAGGAGGAGTACTGTAGAAGTGTAGAGAGTGCAGAGAGTTTACTAGTGAGTGACCACCAGACAGTGCAGTTTATTTAATATATCCGTTCTCTGCCTGAAAAAAGCGATACACACAGTGACTCAGTCACATACCATATCTGTGTGCACTGCTCAGGCTCAGCCCAGTGTGCTGCATCATCTATATATATTATATATCTGTCTGACTGCTCAGCTCACACAGCTTATAATTGTGGGGGAGACTGGGGAGCACTGCAGTGCCAGTTATAGGTTATAGCAGGAGCCAGGAGTACATAATATTATATAGTGAGTGACCACCAGACAGTGCAGTTTATTTAATATATCCGTTCTCTGCCTGAAAAAAGCGATACACACAGTGACTCAGTCACATACCATATCTGTGTGCACTGCTCAGGCTCAGCCCAGTGTGCTGCATCATCTATATATATTATATATCTGTCTGACTGCTCAGCTCACACAGCTTATAATTGTGGGGGAGACTGGGGAGCACTGCAGTGCCAGTTATAGGTTATAGCAGGAGCCAGGAGTACATAATATTATATTAAAATTAAACAGTGCACACTTTTGCTGCAGGAGTGCCACTGCCAGTGTGACTGACCAGTGACCTGACCACACTGACCACCAGTATAGTTAGTAGTATACTTATATTGTGATTGCCTGAAAAAGTTAAACACTCGTCGTGTGACTTCACTTGTGTGTTGTTTTTTTTTTTATTCTATAAAAATAAAACTCATTCTGCTGACAGACAGTGTCCAGCAGGTCCGTCATTATATAATATATAATATATACCTGTCCGGCTGCAGTAGTGATATATATATATTTTTTATATCATTTATCATCCAGTCGCAGCAGACACAGTACGGTAGTTCACGGCTGTGGCTACCTCTGTGTCTGCACTCGGCAGGCAGTCCGTCCATAATTGTATACCACCTAACCGTGGTTTTTTTTTCTTCTTTATACATACATACTACTACGACATCTCTTTATCAACCAGTCTATATTAGCAGCAGACACAGTACAGTACGGTAGTTCACGGCTGTGGCTACCTCTGTGTCTGCACTCGGCAGGCAGTCCGTCCATAATTGTATACCACCTAACCTTTTTCTTTGCATCATGTGCTGATTGGGGAGGGTTTTTTGGAAGGGACATCCTGCGTGACACTGCAGTGCCACTCCTAAATGGGCCCGGTGTTTGTGTCGGCCACTAGGGTCGCTAATCTTACTCACACAGTCAGCTACCTCATTGCGCCTCTTTTTTTCTTTGCGTCATGTGCTGTTTGGGGAGGGTTTTTTGGAAGGGACATCCTGCGTGACACTGCAGTGCCACTCCTAGATGGGCCCGGTGTTTGTGTCGGCCACTAGGGTCGCTAATCTTACTCACACAGCTACCTCATTGCGCCTCTTTTTTTCTTTGCGTCATGTGCTGTTTGGGGAGGGTTTTTTGGAAGGGACATCCTGCGTGACACTGCAGTGCCACTCCTAGATGGGCCCGGTGTTTGTGTCGGCCACTAGGGTCGCTAATCTTACTCACACAGCTACCTCATTGCGCCTCTTTTTTTCTTTGCGTCATGTGCTGTTTGGGGAGGGTTTTTTGGAAGGGCCATCCTGCGTGACACTGCAGTGCCACTCCTAGATGGGCCCGGTGTTTGTGTCGGCCACTAGGGTCGCTAATCTTACTCACACAGCTACCTCATTGCGCCTCTTTTTTTCTTTGCGTCATGTGCTGTTTGGGGAGGGTTTTTTGGAAGGGACATCCTGCGTGACACTGCAGTGCCACTCCTAGATGGGCCCGGTGTTTGTGTCGGCCACTAGGGTCGCTTATCTTACTCACACAGCGACCTCGGTGCAAATTTTAGGACTAAAAATAATATTGTGAGGTGTGAGGTATTCAGAATAGACTGAAAATGAGTGTAAATTATGGTTTTTGAGGTTAATAATACTTTGGGATCAAAATGACCCCCAAATTCTATGATTTAAGCTGTTTTTTAGTGTTTTTTGAAAAAAACACCCGAATCCAAAACACACCCGAATCCGACAAAAAAAATTCGGTGAGGTTTTGCCAAAACGCGTTCGAACCCAAAACACGGCCGCGGAACCGAACCCAAAACCAAAACACAAAACCCGAAAAATTTCAGGCGCTCATCTCTAGGTACTGTGTTACTCTGGCAACTCAATATGGGGTGAAGTGCTGTACGTATATTACAAACAGCACTGATGACCCAACGGAGATTATCGATCAAAAGATGGACGATATCTTACAGTTGAAGTGGGAGTTCAGGAGGAAACACAGCCTTACCTTGGCGACTGTGAGTAATGAACTGACCGGCTGGGTCTCATGGTTGAACCCACGAAATTGGTTCTCAGGTTTAGGAGAGTGGGCTCAAAATGTCATTATGAGTGTAGGGAAGTTTCTCCTTTGTATCCTGGGAGTCGTCATAATTATTGGTTTGATATTCAGGTGTGTTCGAATTCTGACGCGGCGCAAGCACGGCACAAAGTTGATGAGTCTCAGGAGCAAGGGTACTGTTATAGCAGCAGATTTAATTCATGACCCTTCCATAGAGACAGTGATATGATAAGGATTGCAAATGAATTTCATGGCCTGTTTCGTGCACCTGTTTTTCTTTTGTCTCCCCCTCTGCCCAGATACATCCATCCGGAAAAGACATCAGCCCTACCCAAGAATGTTTATGTAAATGTTTATGTGAATGTATTTTTGATATGTGTCTTATCTTCATCTCTACAACCTTCAGTTAATGACACACATAGTCGACAGGTGATATCCACATATACTAGTACTCACATATGTTCCCCTTCCATGTATCATCAACTAAATGTGCACCCCATTTGTTTTAACAAGAAGCCGAAAAGAGCTTGGTAGTGTTTGTTGGCCCATTTACAGACCCTTGATACGGGATGAGAAGGATTTATTGTATACTTCGCAATACCTCGAAGCTTATTTAGAATATATACGGCACGATGATACATGCTCCTCAGACACGGATTCATACATACATGCTTTTTACTATCCCACTAGGTCATACATTTCCTACCTACCGCTCTCTCCCGACTATCCAAACTTCTGTAGATATTGTGTAGATATTTTTCTGTTTAGTGATTAGATAGTGGCAGTTATTGGTGACTGCCAAAGGGTGGACTGTCAAAGTCGAAAAATATTGCAGTACACACATCACGTACAAACAACACACAGATGGCCTCCGCGCGTGTACTTGTTCTGCTGTGCGTGAACATATTCGCAATTTGCGTATGGTCGCTCCTGTGGTCGTGCGCATCAGCGTGTGGTATGTGTATTTATGGTAGAGTTTGTGAACGCATGGAGAGCTATCAAAACACATTACATATTTAATCCAAATAGTGCACAAAGTACACATAGTCCCCCTGCACCACATATGAAATTAACAACAGTTTAAATGGTTTCAGAACAAATGGATTCACCTTTAATGAATAGGAGGGGACAGAACAAGGTCATAAGGTGGTGTTTGGTATCCAGCTGTAGGGTATATTAAGGGTAACATTCCGGTGTTGGTTTGAGGAAGATCGCATGTTCCTGCGGATAGTTATGTGCAGAAGCAGAATATAGATATAAACTGTATTTACTGTACATTATGTATGCGGCGGGAATCCAGAGGAGACCACCCACAAGAGCAGTTGGGAAAGACATCGCCTACCTATTCAAACCGACCTATAACTTCTCCTGTACTGTAAAAGTGCATTCCTGTGTCCAATGGACAAAGGGATTACAGTATCCATTGTATTTCTTTAGGAAGAATTGTATAAATAAAGCCTGCTGCAGCCTGGTCACACACAAGACTCACAAAGTTATCTATCAGATGACCGGGGACCGGCCGGGTTGCGCAAGCTTGTCCACTCAAGTATGTACCATTGAATGTACCCATTTACTCTGTTAAATTGTATTGTATTATTTGTATTGTAACCCCCTTTCAGCAATAATCCACTGTGGTGTTGGTACCCAGCGGTTAAATCACAATTGGTGTCGTGCCTTCATTGCCCTGCTAAGGTTTAAAGTGTTTTATCATTGCATTGCATTACTGTGAAGGTTTAAAGTGTATCTCTGGGTGTGTGCGTGCTGTGTGTACTTTGTACCCCCAGCGCGGCGTTTGTACGCTAAGTCCGTACAGTGATACGGGACTCCGTACGCAAACAGTGTATAAAGTACGTAGCGTGTGTACTAGGTTTAGCGGCCGCAGCGGCTCCATGGTAAAGTGTATTCTAAGTGTGTATAAGGTATAGCTTTCATTCCTGTTAGATAATCGACATTATCATCATGTACCAGTACTACGTCCTGAATATTTTACCCTTGTCCTACACAACTGCTGTTCATCCCTTGAGACCTTGTGTCCTGTCTGGAAGAGACAGAACAGAAGCTATTTAGTGTCTGCCAGGGACGACTCAAATTAATCAGAGCATAACAACAAGTCATCAACATATTGTATCAGCACCAACCCATTCTCAGGTTGAAAGGATTGCAAACAGTCTTGTAGGGCTTGGGAGAAAATACTCAGGCTGTCACTGAAACCTTGGGAGAATCGGGTCCATGTATAGTACTTCCCTGTAGGTGAACGCAAAGATGAAGAGGACACTGTGGAGAAAACAGAATAGAGGTTGATGACAGTAAAGTCTGTAGAGGTGGAGAGGATTTTATTAAAATGACAGCTAGATTGGGCACTACGGGGAATTGATTAACTAGTTGGTCTACTACCCTTTAAAGCTTGTGCTTGTTGTGTCACTACTGGGACTACCCCAGCCATCAATCCAATGTCCTGTCCATCCTAAGTTCATAGGGAACCCAGTATCTGTGAGATAATTTCCTCTACCTGTGATGGACATGAATCTAGAACAGTGGAATGCAACATTAGTCTTTGAGGAGTATCTAACATTGGATAGGTAAAAGGTTGCACTGACACCCTATAATCTGATTCTTTAGATTTCTTCAATATTATATATTTGTCCTTTCCCCTTTAATCAATGTGATAGGTATATACCCATTAAGTCTTGGGAGGTGCTCCTGGGAATGGCATAACTGTAGAAAACGGAAAGAAAAAATGTAAGAGGCACGGGGGTGGGGCCCTGGGAAAAGAATACGGCGCGCTCACTTACCAGGCCTACGTCCCTCTCGGCTCCAGTCCTCCACCTTCAGTCCGTCGAGACAACTCCGATGATACTGGCACACGTCCACACATGGAGAACTTCTTTGGGTGACCTGAAAAGAATGGGGGACACACTACGCAGGGGTGGCCTACACTGGATTCAGTGAATGGTCATCATTGGCACTTGTGGCCTCAGACTGGGTGCTCCCGTAGTGGTGCAAAACACCAGGCGTGACCCTGAACGAAAACGCCCAAAGGGGAGGTAGGGAAAAGGGGCAACATACGCCACAGACAACACACGAAACACAATTCCGCTCACCAGCTGTATCCTCGGATCCCTGCCAGGTGACTGGCCCTTCTTCTTTGCTCCTGTAAGAGAACACACAACACAGCCCACGGGACGTGGCGCTGCTTACGCTTTATGATGGAGAGACACTTATACAGAGGTTATAGCACGACACCATAATACTGTTTCAACCTTGTGGTACTTACCAACGCGTACTTCCGACAAACTACCTTTCATGGGGGCCTGGCTGTGGGGAAAACTGAGAACTCATCACACATGCGGCGTAGCGCCAACTTATGCGAACCGCGGCCTAGCGCCGACTTAAGCAACCTGCGGCTTAGCGCCGATTTACCACACCTGCGACGTAGCGCCGACTTAAGCAACCTGCGACGTAGCGCCGACTTAAGCAACCTGCGGCCTATCGCCGACTTAAGCAACCTGCGGCCTAATGCCGACTTAAGCAACCTGCAGCCTAACGCCGACTTAAGCAACCTGCGGCCTAACGCCGACTTAATCAACCTGCGGCTTAATGCCACCTCCTATGGGGCCTAACGCCCGTGGTACCCACGGGCCTAGTGCCCGCCTACGGTGCCTCAGGCTGGATGCCTGTTTTGTGCCCACGGGCCTAGTGCCCGAATCCCTGGTGGTCTAGGGGGAAAGAGGGGCACCACCTAGACTTACCCCCTCGGGCCTAGTGCCCACCTACGGTGCCTCAGGCAGTTGGGCCTAATGCCCCCTTTTGGTCCCCCGGGCCTAGCGCCCGCCTAATGCGCCTCAGGCCTAGTGCCTGCCATGCCCCACGGGCCTAGTGCCCGAATCCCTGGTGGTCTAGGGGGAGAGGGGCACTACCTGGACTTACCCGTCCAAAGGGCCACGGCTGGACCAAGCCTGGTCCGGCCACGCCCATCGCGTTGTCTTCGCAGGAGGCGGGATGGCTCCCACCACCTCCGGGCTTCCTGGAGCCTTCCCCTGGGCAGCGGTGGCCAGTGCAAGCTCTTTTGCGTAGCACACCGCTATCCCAGGGCTTCCGACGTCTTCACTGACGGGCATCGGCTCTTGGTACTTCACCCGGTGGGCGGCGGCGGGCCTCCACTCTTTTGCAACTACCGCCGCCCTCCAGGGCTTCCGGCGCCGTCTTCCGTCTTCAATCTTCAGGGGCTCTTCTCTGCTCCTTCCCATTATACAGTGCTCGAGGCTGTGGGACCAGTGAATTATCATGTGAGCCAACCAGGAAAGTGAAAGCTTACACATCTATCATATAAATCTGCTGAAGCCTTGGAAGGAAAGCTCAGAGACAGCAACTGCAAAAGTGGCCAAGATCTCGGCATGCGCAGTCCCGATTGACAGATTTCTCGATGAGGTTAAGATGCGTCGAGCTTAAGCCATGGTCAGGAGAAACTTTAGATGTCTTTTCAGCAATTCCAGGGAGGACTAAGATCATCGAGCACGATATCATTACTCCTCCAGGGGCAGTGGTCAATCTGCGGCCGTGCCGGATACCTGAGGCAAAGAGGGACGCAGTACACAAGGAAATGGAGGAAATGTTATTCCTGGGGGTTATTGAAGAGTACACCACTGGGTGGAATAACTCCATAGTGCTGGTTCCCAAACCGTCTGGAGCACTGCGGTTCTGCAACGACTTCCGCAGGTTGAACCAAGTATCTAAATTTGATGCCTACCCCATGCCACATGTTGATGAGATGATCGAGCAACTGGCCCAAAGCCAATACTTAACCACTCTTGACCATACTAAAGGCTATTGGCAGATTCCCTTCACCGAGGCTGCCAAGGTGAAAACATCTTTTTCCACCCCAGATGGCCTGTTTCAGTATCAAGTCTTACCATTTGGTCTTCACAGGGCCCCGGCCACATTCCAGTGGGCTATGAATAAGCTCCTCCAGCCCCACCAGAAGTAAGCAGCCGCGTACCTAAATGACATTGTTCTCTTCAGCGATGACTGGGAGTCTCATCTGGCCAAAGTGGAAGCCGTATTAAAGACTCTGCGATTCCATGGCTTCATGGCCAAAGTGTGCAATAGGTATGTCGGAGGCCAAGTACTTGGTGGGCCGGGTCCAAATCAAACCTCAGGTCAATAAGGTGGAGATGGTTGCTGCCTGGCCAAGGCTTGAGAGGAAAACCCAACTCAGGGCCTTTATAGGCCTGGTAGGATATTATTACCGAAAGTTTATCCCAAACTTTGCCACCAGAGCAGCCCTGCTCACTGATTGCTTGAAAAAGCAAAGTCCAGACAAGCTTGTGTGGACATTCCTGGTACATGAGGCCTGGAAGGATTTAAAAGTGCCCTGTGTAAAGCACCAGTGTTGATAGCCCTGGACTTTGGTAAAAGGTTCATCCTGCAGACGGAGGCATCAGGAACAGGCCTCGGTGCAGTGCTGTCTCAGGAGGGAGGGTGGGAAGAGAAACCAGTCCTCTACCTCAGTAAGAAACTACTGCCTAGGGAACAGCGATATGCTACGGTAGAGCAGGAATGCCTGGCTATCAAGTGGGCAGTATAGACTGTACTATCTCCTGGGATGGGAGTTCACCTTAATCACCGATCATGCTCCACTCCAATGGATGTGCCTGAATAAGGAAACCAATGCCCGGGTAACACGGTGGTTCCTTGCCCTCCAGCCGTACCGCTACAAGGTCCAGCACAGAGCAGGAGGATTACAGTACAACGCGGATGCCCTTTCAAGGAAGTTCCTCTCCTCAAAAGATGCAGAGCTCTGTGGGGTGAAGAAGAAGGGGGGGGGGGGAGGACTCAGAGAGAGACCGACCCGAAAAGGGGTACGCCTGTTGAGATTGGCGAGCAGGTATGTGCGCCAAAGAAAGACTCAGCTTCACCCGTATGCTCGAAGCTTAGGAGGAGGACATGTGGCAGTCCAGTCCGGATGCCACCCTGGGTGTTTGCATGACAGGGCACAACAGTTCGGGTGCCCGGGCTAAGGCAGCCTGGGTTTAGGACTGGACTAAGAGGAAGCCCAGGGAGGTGTTGGGACACAGCAGATTGTCTAATGTTGTGTCAAAGATTATCTGGCAGTTGGAAATTATAGTATTGTATTGCTGTTGATACACAGAAATACCCTGCAATTTCATCCATGCGATCCCATCCATGCAGATCCGGTCCAGGTATTGGAGCAAGCGCTCCCAGCAATCAGGCACACCTATGCCACACTTTTATAAAGCTCGTTAGGGCAAGGGCTCAGGGCTTCTGATGCCAACAAGTGGCCAGGCGATAGAGGGAAGGCCAGTGGGTTAGAGATAGGGAGCCTGAGATTGTGTACATGCTGTTTGTGAACTGGTGCCTAATCAAGGTACCCATTGAAACTTGCTGTAAAACGTCGGTTTACTATGCTGTGGAAGTAAACGGTCTGCATTTTTTTAACACAACTGTGTCAGCGTCTTGTCTGGTGGAAGGTCGCTTGTTACAATATATATATATATATATATATATATATATACCAAATTAAAAACCCTCCTCCTGCGCTAATTAAAGTAACAATGAGTGGAATTCAATAGGCTGCCGTATTCCACTAGGTTCCCTTTTGGAAAGAACCAAGCAAAATAGAAATGTACAACAATAGTGAAATTGGCTCCAAGGGATTGTGTCGACCCCCTATAATTTTTACGAACCCTTACAAGGTCTCATACATTAACATACATTAAGAATAACAAAGCGTTCCTTCATAAGATTTATTATAAAATATAAAATACAGCTTCAATGTCCTTAACAATACAAATGTTATTAGATGACATCCACTCACAGTTAACACAATCTCGATGGTCACATTGAGAACAAGTATGTAAATGATTCTCTACGGATGCCTCCTTCTCTTACTGTAGATTGGAGGTCACTTCACTTATACAGATAACCCAGGGTGTGTACACACTACACGATGGTCTGCAAAGGAGTCACATGATTGCTCGGCAAATCATAAAGTGTATACTCAGCTTTACAGCTGCGCCCCCACCTTTCCCTCACAGCTCTCACTGGTTGCCTAGGCGCCACAGCCTCTCCTCTACAACAGTCAACAGGCATCCTTCCCTCCACACACCTCAAAGTTGACCCACAGTAACTACAGACAGAACTCTTCCTCCCTGGCATACATCCCAATATACCGCTATCACCGCTATGAGACGGGACTGATGTATAGGCCAGAACCGATATATCAGGTCACAAAAGAAAATGGACAGCAGAGAAGAGAGAAGAGCATAGGAAATGGACATGGTGGGAGGAGAGAAAAATAAGAGAGATGCAGAAAGAGGGGGAGAGATAGATGGTGGAACACAGGTAAAGAGAAATATATGGAGGGGGGGAATGGGGGAGAGCCAGATAAGGTATGGGACAGGATAAGAGAGACACAGAGAGATGGCGGGAAAGGGGGACAGCCACGAAAAGGGGGGATATAGAGAAAAGGAACAAAATAAGGAGGGGATTGAATGTTGGCGGTTGAAGGACTCCTGTAACACTAGATAGTGATCCAGTGAATGACAAGTCTAAAATATGAATATTCTAAATAACCATGATTTTCAGTAGAGTAAGTGATTCTGCCTACTGCAAAGATCTTTAAACTTTTTTTGTAGTAAGTGAATTTAACATATTAAACAACATTCAATTCATGAATGTTAAGGTTGGCGGTTTGTTTAGCTAGTTCATCAGCAATCAGATTCTATCCTACTGATTCTTCTTCTTCATATTGCTATTAACATTAATAATAATAACATTTACTTATATAGCACCAGCAACTCTGCAGGCCATTACAATTGGGCACTAAATGTTTCCAATGACAAAAAACGAAAACTTGTGACAGTCATGACTCATGACCCCTGGGAACCCAATGCATGTCGTATGTTGCAGACGGAAGATAAAACTGCCCAAAAGCCCAGCAGCTGTTACATCGTCCACTGGGTTTTCTCCTAAGAATAAAACATATTCTGAAAAACAAAGCAACACAAATATTTCCTTAGGGAATATATCATAGCTTTAATCAGTATCACGCAGAAATGTAAAAGAACAAGCTGTATATGCAGAAGCTGGAGATCTATGAGAGTGATTAATCACTTTCATCCACATGCCTTGTTCATTTAAGCATTTGCAAGACAGACATCCCAAATGCCCATCACAGCTAAATGTCAGCAGCTCCTTCTCTTCCCAGTTACAGATGAATTGTTACTCAGAGATATTTCATCCTGTAATGCCCAATGCCTGAACCTGAGCATGCGTCCCAGCAAGGTTATTTCTGCTCATTCATCTGATGTCCTAATGTCCTCCTCAAATATCTGTTTAGCCTCACATCTCAACTTTCAAGTAAGGTTCAAATGGCTGTCCACTTTCCCTTCATCCTCAGGTCCAAGGCCTTCATTAGACAAGTCAGTTGATTGATGAGACTTAGTGGATGCCTAGTACAGAAGAGTAATGCAGGATAGTCAGTTTATAATCACATGTCATTCATACAAGTCAACCATCTCAGTAAGGGCAAAATTATGAGGGATTCTTGTTATTCTAGATCCTTCCTGACATTATGAAAAACGTGGATAACAATGCCACAGAGTGAGCTCACAATATGACATTGATGTTATTTACTAACATTGCTGAATGGTGCAAATCCTTTGGTGTATCTATAAGCACATGGGCCTCTGGATTAAAGGGGGCCTACTCAGGGGCGTCTCTAGAGAGTAGGGGACCCGTGTGCAGACTCCGTGTGTGGGCCCCCTCCTCTCCCATAGCCGTTGCGCCGCTGCTAGTGCTCTGAACGCTGTAGACTCTGGCACAGTGCCAGAGTCTACAGCGCATGCGCTGGACTCCGAAAAATGGCTGCCGCGCCATTTTTTCTGAGTCCTGCACATGAGCTGTAGACTCTGGCACGGTGCCAGAGTTGTAGTGGTCAGTGCGCTAGCAGTGTCACAATGGCTACAGGAGAGGAGGGGGCTCACACACAGTCAGCGATGGACTCCGGAAAGGTAAGTATAGGAGAAATAGGTGGAGTGTGTGTGGAGTGGGCCCCCCAGGACTCAGGGGCCCATGTGCACCGCACACGATGCACCCATAGCTATAGTAGGTGCAGGGGTTGTAGTGGCTGTGGGCTTGGCTTTCACCCTACACTACACTACTACTCAGTGCGGTGCAGACACTCACCTACTTAGCGACGAGGATGGCTTCTTCTTTATTAGCAGTGTGCTGCTGCAGGTGCATCTGATGTCCCAACTGGCTGTGTCTCTCCTCTCTGATGCTGGGAAAAGGCATGAACATGGTCCGGGGATGTCCCAGGAAGGCTTGGCACAGACACACCACCTCCAACTATCAGTGAGGACTGAGGAGAGATGGGCCCCATGAACATTTTACTATCAGGCCCCCATAGATCTAGTTACACCCCTGGTCTGAGACATACTTTTTTTATTACTTGGACAAGAGAAGATTCATGTCCACAAGAGAATGACTTCTTCTTTGCCTAACCACTCTGTAGATAGTCACTAATTGAGTACATCTAAGCCCTCAACAAGCCCTATGTTTGCAATACAGTCCAAATATATCACTTTAAACTGGTACAATGGGGGAAGTGATCAGAGTTAGGCAAATCAGGGGTGCGGCTAATCTGTGCCCTGATATTTTTTCAATTTATAATATTAACGGTTATGATACAGGGCTGGATTAAGAGCCAAATGTGCCTGGGGCTAAAAATAGTCAAGGGCCTATTGTGAAAAGCAGAGGAGATGTGACCAGTGGGTGTGGCCAGAGCTATGTGGGCGTGTACTCCCCTACACTATTACCCACAATGTCTCCATTAATTCAAAAAGTAGAAATAATGCATAATTTTTCAGGAAAATAGAAATACATTTTTAATACTTATGATTTATGGCCAACATGTGTTCTGCTGGGTGGCTGATTATCATCATGCAGTTAGGAATATGGCACTATTGTTATGTGAAGGCTTTTGTTAATCTGACCATTTTATGGTGGGCTCTGCACACAAGTGAGCTTATATACAGGTTGTTGTTGTTATTATTATTATTATTACTATCCTTTATTTATATGGCACCACAAGGGTTCCACAGCGCCCAATTACAGAGTATATATGCACATAATCAAAACAGGATAACAGTGACTTACAGTTGAAGACAATATAGGACAAGTACAGGGTAACTAAGCATAACTACACTAGTAAACGACATAGAGATAAGTTCCAAGGTGGCCAAAAAACTGCAGGATTTGGGCAGTTGAGGATTATTCAAGTAAGAAAAGGATAAGCACATGAGGGAAGAGGGCCATACTCATGAGAGCTTAACTTCTAAGGGGAGGGGTAGACAGAGAGGGGTGACACAGATGGGGTACATAGAGAGCGTGGAACAGAGGGTTAGGTTGAGATTTGGCTGGGTTTGGTAAAGAAGTGGGTCTTCAGAGCCCGTTTGAAGTTTTGTTGAGAGGTGGAAAGTCTGAAGAGGAGAGGTAAAGAATTCCAGAGAAAGGGAGCAGCACATGAAAAATCTTGGAGATAGGAGTGGGAGGAAGTAATCAGAAGACAGGAGAGTCGGCGTGCATTAGAAGAGTGAAGAGGACGGGTGGGAGAGTAAAGGGAGATAAGGTCAGAGATGTAAATGGGAGAGGAGTGGGTGAGGGCTTTGTAAGCAAGTGTGAGAAGTTTGAATTGGATTCTGAAAGGGAAGGGAAGCCAGTGAAGGGCTTGTAGAAGAGGGGAGGTGGACGTAGTGCGTTTGGTGAGGAAGATGAGCCGGGCAGCTGCATTGAGGATAGATTGGAGTGGAGAGAGGTAATTGTCAGGGAGGCCAGTTAGGAGGAGATTACAGTAGTCCAGTCTGGAAATAATCAGTGAGTGAATAATGATCTTAATGGCATCCTGGGTGAGAAAAGGTCTGATCCTGGAAATGTTTTTGAGATGAAAATGACAGGTTTGTGAGAGGTGCTGAATGTATGGTTTGAAGGAGAGGGAGAAGTCAATGATTACGCCAAGAGAGCATACTTGGGGGCTAGAGGAGATAGTCATGCCATCAATGGATATTGAGATTGTGGGAGGTGAGGTTGTGCAGGAGGGTGGGAAGATGATCAGTTCATTCTTAGAAATGTTGAGTTTAAGAAAGCGCTGGGACATCCAGGAAGAGATAGCAGAAAGACAGTTGGAGGAACGTGTGAGGAGAGCAGGGGAGAGATCAGGGGAGGAGAGGTAGATTTGAGTGTCATCAGCATAGAGGTGGTATTGGAAGTTAAAAGAACTAACGAGTTCACCTAAAGAGGACATATAGAGAGAGAAAAGGAGAGGACCAAGAACAGAGCCTTGAGGGACACCAACAGTTAGTAGAAGTGGGGGGGAGGTAGCATCATGAGAGGAGACAGAGAAGGAACGATCAGAGAGGTAGGAGGACAGCCAGGAGAGGACAGTATCTTGCAGACCAGGGCCAGTATTTACTAAGAATCTGAGTTTGTCCGATTTGTGTTTTTTTTTCTAAGTCCTAATCCGGGAATTCACTAAGCACCAATCTCGGCAGTGTTTGGACTATTCATAATGGTTTGAATGACAACGTTCAGAAATACGAATGAATAGACCATCGGTCAAATGCGGCTGTTATTTCATAGAATACGGGCATTCACTATTCATTCGTATTTGGGTGTTAGTTTCTGAGTGCTCAAGTGCGGGTCTGTTTTTTTTCGATTCGTTAAAAAAGCAGCAAAAAAATAGACCTGCTTCTTCCAGTCGAGTTTGGATAACCATGCACGGATCAGTGAGATCTGTACATGGTTATCTATGGGAAAGGGCCTGTTTGGTGTAAAAACTGGAAAAAAAATTGCGTGGGGTCCCCCCTCCTAAGGACAACCAGCCTCGGGCTCTTTGAGCCGGTCCTGGTTGAAAAAATATGGGGGGGGGAAATGACAGGGGTTCCCCCATATTTAATCAACCAGCACCGGGCTCTGCACCTGGTCCTGGTTCCAAAAATACGGGGGACAAAAAGCGTAGGGGTCCCCCGTATTTTTGAAACCAGCACCGGGCTCCACTAGCCAGGTACATAATGCCACAGCCGGGGGACACTTTTATACTGGTCCCTGTGGCCCTGGCATTACATACCCAACTAGTCACCCCTGGCCGGGGTACCCTGGAGGAGTGGGAACCCCTTAAATCAAGGGGTCCCCCCCTCCAGCCACCCAAGGGCCAGGGGTGAAGCCCGAGGCTGTCCCCCCCATCCAAGGATGGCAGATGGGGGGCTGATAGCCTTGTGAAAAAATGTGAATATTGTTTTTAGTAGCAGTACTACAAGTCCCAGCAAGCCTCCCCCACAAGCTGGTACTTGGAGAACCACAAGTACCAGCATGCGGTGGAAAACCGGGCCCGCTGGTACCTGTAGTACTACTACTAAAAAAATACCCCCAAAAAAACAGGACACACACACCGTGAAAGTATAAGTTTATTACATACATGCACACCTCCATACATACATATTTACCTATGTTCCCACGAGGCTCGGTCCTCTTCTCCATGTAGAATCCTTGGGGTACCTGTGAAAAAAATTATACTCACATAATCCAGTGTAGAATCAGACCTTTGTATAATCCACGTACTTGGCAAAATAATAAAACGGAAACCCGACCACGCACTGAAAGGGGCCCCATGTTTACACATGGGACCCCTTTCCCCGACTGCCAGGACCCCCCCTGACTCCTGTCAAAGAGGGTCCCTTCAGCCAATCAGGGAGCGCCACGTCGTGGCACTCTCCTGATTGGCTGTGTGCTCCTGTAGTGTCTGTCAGGCAGCACACGGCACAGATACAATGTAGCGCCTATGCGCTCCATTGTAGCCAATGGTGGGAACTTTGCGGTCAGTGGTGAGGTTACTTTCGGTCAACCGCTGACCACAAAGTTCCCACCATTGGCTACAATGGAGTGCATAGGCGCTACATTGTATCTGTGCTGTGTGCTGCCTGACAGACACTACAGGAGCACACAGCCAATCAGGAAAGTGCCACGACGTGGCGCTCCCTGATTGGCTGAAGGGACCCTCTTTGACAGGAGTCAGGGGGGGTCCTGGCAGTCGGGGAAAGGGGTCCCATGTGTTAACATGGGGCCCCTTTCAGAGCGTGGTCGGGTTTCCGTTTTATTATTTTGCCAAGTACGTGGATTATACAAAGGTCTGATTGAACACTGGATTATGTGAGTATAATTTTTTTCACAGGTACCCCAAGGATTCTACATGGAGAAAAGGACCGAGCCTCGTGGGAACATAGGTAAGTATGTATGTATGGAGGTGTGCATGTATGTAATAAACTTATACTTTCACGGTGTGTGTCCTGTTTTTTTGGGGGTATTTTTTTAGTAGTAGTACTACAGGTACCAGCGGGCCCGGTTTTCCACCGCATGCTGGTACTTGTGGTTCTCCAAGTACCAGCTTGCGGGGGAGGCTTGCTGGGGCTTGTAGTACTGCTACTAAAAACAATATTCACATTTTTTCACAAGGCTATCAGCCCCCCATCCGCTGCCCTTGGATGGGGGGGACAGCCTCGGGCTTCACCCCTGGCCCTTGGGTGGCTGGAGGGGGGGACCCCTTGATTTAAGGAGTTCCCACTCCTCCAGGGTACCCCGGCCAGGGGTGACTAGTTGGGTATGTAATGCCAGGGCCGCAGGGACCAGTATAAAAGTGTCCCCCGGCTGTGGCATTATGTACCTGGCTAGTGGAGCCCGGTGCTGGTTTCAAAAATACGGGGGACCCCTACGCTTTTTGTCCCCCGTATTTTTGGAACCAGGACCAGGCGCAGAGCCCGGTGCTGGTTGATTAAATATGGGGGAACCCCTGTCATTTTTACCCCATATTTTTTCAACCAGGACCGGCTCAAAGAGCCCGAGGCTGGTTGTGCTTAGGAGGGGGGACCCCACGCAATTTTTTTCAGAATTTTAAAGACTTTAATCAACTTTTTAAGGTACACAATGAAGCCCTGCACGGATCTCACAGATCCGGCCGGGATTCCTTGTGTTTTGTCAGGCAGTGTTTTACTCATCACACCCGTAAAACACTGCCTGATATTACGAATCACATCGACATCGGAAAAAACGATTGTGCAAAACTCGGCAGCTTAGTGAATGATCGTATCAGGATTAAAAAATTTGCTGTAAAATGCACCCGATACCATTCGAGTTCAAACACCCTTCAAAACGGCCAAAACACGAATCTTTGTAAATATACCCCCAAGAGAGTGAAGGATTTGCAGAAGGAGAGGGTGGACCACAGTGTCAAAAGCAACAGAGAGGTCAAGAAGAATAAGCAGAGAGTAGTGGCCCTTAGATTTGCCTGCATGGAGGTCATTGCAGACTTTTGTGAGGGCAGTTTCAGTGGAGTGGAGAGAACAGAAACCAGACTGGAATTGGTCAAGCAGTGAGTGAGAGGAAAGAAAGGCAGTGAGGCGAGTATAGACAATACGCTCAAGAAGTTTGGAGGCAAAAGGGAGGAGAGAGATGGGTCGATAGTTGGAAAGAGTGTTTGGATCAAGGGTAGGTTTTTTAAGAATAGGGGAGACAAGAGCATGCTTGAAGGCAGAGGGGACAGTGCCTGATGAGAGGGAGAGATTGAGAAGGTGGGCAAGATGGGAACAATCAGAAGGAGAGAGGTAGTGGAGGAGGTGGGAGGGGATAGGGTCAAGTGGGGATGTTGTGGGGGGGAGGAACGGATGAGGGCCATGACTTCCTCGCCAGATACATGGGAGAAAGATGTCAGAGTTGGTAAGAGGGAAGGGGAGGGGTAGCAAGGGATAGGTGGTGGCTGGTTTCTGGTCTGGTGGGATGTGATGTCCTGACATATGGAGTCAATCTTGGATGTGAAATAAGTGGCAAAGTCAAGCGCAGACAATGAGGAAGGGAGAGGAGGTGGTGGTGGGCAGAGGAGGGAGTTAACAGTGGTAAAGAGGCGCTGGGGGTTGGAAGACCGGGTAGAGATGAGGATTTTGAAGTATGATTGTTTAGCAAGGGAAAGGGCAGTGTTGAAGGATGAGAGCATAAATTTGAAATGGGGGAAGTCTGCTTTAGAGCATGATTTCCTTCACTGTC
Source organism: Pseudophryne corroboree (assembly GCF_028390025.1). Lineage (NCBI taxonomy): Eukaryota > Metazoa > Chordata > Amphibia > Anura > Myobatrachidae > Pseudophryne > Pseudophryne corroboree. The sequence continues at coordinate 673,550,536 of NC_086446.1, forward strand.
GCTCGGCAGTACATGAGCATTTTTGAATATATCTGGTGCATTTGGTGTGCCAGGGTTGAGGTGTTGAGGTGTTGATCTGCGAGGATGAATAGTGGTTGGCAGAGCAACAGAGTCAAGGGCAGAAGTAAGAGATGCATTGTATAGGGATGTGGCTTGTTCAGGGCATGTGAGAGAGAGAGAAGAGGAGAGAGAAGTGAATCAAACAAGGAGGATGAGGTGTCAATAGCCTCAATGTTACGCTTAGTGATGGTAGCCTTAGGCGGTAGAGATGGGGAAGCAGAGATAGATAAGTTGAAAGAGAGCAGGTGGTGGTCAGAGAGGGGAAAAGGGGAACTGGAGAAATAAGAAATATCACAGCGGTGAGTGAAAACCAGATCCAGTGAGCTCCCGTTCACTTGGGAGGGTGAGGTGGTCCACTGGGAGAGACCAAGTGAAGTGGTGAGGTTGAGGAGTTTAGAGGCAGGTGATTTTGTGGGGTTATCGATAGGGATGTTGAAATCACCTAGGATAATGGAGGGAATGTCAGGAGAGAGGAAGTGAGGTAGCCAGGAAGCAAAGTTGTAGAGGAATTTGGATGAAATGCCAGGTGGACGGTAAATGATAGCAACTCGAAGATTAGTAGGTTGGTAGAGGCGTATAGCATGGACCTCAAATGTAGAGAATGTAAGGGATGGTTCTGGAGGTATAAGTTGGTATGTGTAGCTTGAGGGTAAAAGGATCCCAACACCACCCCCATGGTGACCCCCGGGTCGGTGTGTGTGTGTGTGTGTGTGTGTGTGTGTGTGTGTGTGTGTGTGTGTGTGAGAATGTGAGGCCCCCAGCAGAGAGAGCAGCAGGAGAAGTGGTGTCATAGGGAGTAATCCAAGTTTCTGTAATGGCCAGGAGGTGCAGGGAGTTGGAAATGAAAAGTTCACGAGTGGGGGCCAGTTTGTTGCAAACAGATCTGTCATTCCAGAGTGCACAGGATAGAGTGTAGGAGTTTGTGGTAGAGATGTGAATGAGATTATCAGGATTGCTGTAGCATTGGCTAGGAAGGGAGACTGCAGGAATGAGGCAGGGAGGGAGTGCAGTATGATACTGGTAGAGGTGAGGTGACAGACAGAGGAGGGAGAGAGCAGGGTTGAGTGGTGGGGTAAAAATGGTGTGAAGGGGCAGAAGTAAATTGCAATGGGGAAACAGAAGAAGAGGGGAAGGGCGGCAGAGGGGAGGATGGTAGACAGAGGAGAGGAGAGAGGATGAGATGTAGGAGACTGGGAGAGAGGGATAGAGGTGGTACCAGGGGACAGAATAAAGTATTAGGAAGACAAGGATTAATGGGGGATGTTGCCAGGCTGGCCATAGTGTGGATGGGGTAAATAGTGGTAGTAAAATGAGAATAGGAGGAGGAGTGGTGGCTGAATGAGAGAGCAGTGAAATTAGCAGAAATAAGTATGATTTGCAAGTATTGAAAATATGGTTATTGTCTACAGGTTAACAGTAAGTCAAATATTTCGCTGCTGTTAGAAGGAAAATTACACAGTGTTAGCAAACCGCAAGTCAGTGTTATTTCATTAACAATGCTTCTCAATGAAACATTTGTTTTCCAGGTATTTGCAGGGTCCAAGTCAAAGTTGCATTGCAGGTGTTTTTGCAGAAAGTGAATGTAGAGTTTCCTGAATAAGTGAGGTTTGGAGAATATTAGGACTGGACAAACATTTGTAGCTGCAGTCCAAGTATTGTTGGTTTGTGAAGGGTTTTTTTTCTTGCATTTATTTGGTGTTTCCTTTCAGTTTCCATCCAGTTAAAGTCCAGTATAAGTCCAGTATAAGTCACAAACGGCACCCTTAGAAATTTTCTCCCTTTAAAATCTTTCAACCCACACTGATTCAGCCACGCTGATTCAGCTAGACTACACACTAATATCAGGACCAAAAAACATGTGTATGTAAGCACATTGATTGATTGACCCTCCCCTAGCCCATCACCCATTTGAAGCAATAAAACTTACACAGACAAATGGTGTGTTGGGATGAAACCATCACACATTCCCCAAATAACTAACATAAAGATGCCTCTTTCATGTATGAGCAAAGATGCCTCTGCACACCTTCACTTCCATGTCTGGTAATTGACTTACATAAAAGATATGTGTGTAAATGTATAGATGCATCATGAACAAACATGCTATAATCATCATCAACCCCCAAATTTGCATCTAGTAACACTTCTCACAAAATGTATGCCTCCTAAATAATAGAAAGATACATGCAACCAGAAGAGCTTCAAGAGAGGAGCAGTGCCGTGTGCAGATGCCATCTTGGCCCCATCCTCTCTAGCCAGCAGCACTGTAGCCTTTGGGCACTAGGGTCACTAGGAAACCCTAGAGATGTGCCAGAGTCTAGTGCGTATGGGCAGGTCTCTGGGAAAATGGTGTAGCAGCTTTTTCCAGTGATTTTCTTACTTTGCATGAGTGAAACACTGGACAAATTGCGCAAGAGCCATTTTCCTGATGATTTCTGCATTACTGCTGCTGCCAATGTGGGTGCTGCTGCAGAACCCAGGACTCCGGAGGGTAAGAAACAATAGATGCAGGGTAAATATTGATAAAAATAGGTGCAGGGTGTGCCCCTCTGCCCCTGGACCCCACGGGCCCATGTGCAATGCACACAATGCACCCATTATAAATACGCCAATACGTGCAACCCTCAGTAAGGCACATCTACTTGTGTCCTTACGGTACTGTATTTGCATCTTTATGCATTTGATAAGCCTGTCCAAGTGAGTGCAAGGGCTTGAAGGCGCAACCTACTTGTAGCTCTAAACACGAATGCATACTGTATGTAAATTCCCTTCAGTGCAACTCTAAAACACACCTAAAGAGAGCAATACAGGTCAAAAGGTTAGAGTACAGTATAGGCATATTTCTGTAGTATAAAACTGCCACGACCTGACCTAGTTCTGCAGAGGACACTTACTACCTGGGAATCCTGCCAAAGTGAAGGTTAACTATAATCTTGTTTGGTTCTAAGAAGGAGGCATTTGGGAAATCTGCCAAAATGAAGACTATCTTTGGTGTAACCTGTGAGGGAACAGAGCTGGTCCTAATGAAAATATTTTTATTTAAAAAAAAACATACATTTGGGATATAGCAAATAAAACCAAATTAACTGATTATTGGTTTTATTTGCTATATCCCAAATGTATGTTTTTTTTTAATAAAAATATTTTTTGTGGATCTATTATCATTTTTTGATGACCTTTCTGGAATACTTTCATGAGAGTAACCAATGGTAACAAGCTACATGGTTTACCATTAAAAGAAACCCAGATGCGTCTGAATACAACCTTTATTGCCATGAGTAGGGTACGCCTTACATTCACCTCTTGAAGTGTTAAAATAAACCTTGATACGCTTTTATTACTTTTCTTTCTTGTGAGTAAGGTACGCTCACTTTCCTGGGAAAGAGGGTCTCACCATCCAAATTGACAGCTGTTTGGCACAGTGGTGGATAAAAGATACCTTTATAAGCTTTAATCTATCGTTTGGAAAGTGAGTTGGGGTACGCCTCTAAGGTGGAGAAATATTGCTCTCACCATGTGAAAAGCTAGAAAATCAAGAGACTTGTTTGTTACTATTTATTATTGAAACATTACTACACATATATACATTGTTTCCTTTTCATGTTAACATCAACTTGAGAGGAGAACGTTACTTCAGAAAAAGGAAAGAGATTGCCTATGTTACAATTTGGAGATCAAATACATCCACGTACCACAGGGATGTTATGTTGAGTATAAATTCTTGTTTATTTAAGCGCCTACTATTCTGGGTCCCACATATGTGTATTCAAACTTGTAGAATTATCTGAACTTTTCTGGTGAGGTTCCATTTGTTGTGAACCGGCCTGTGGCCTGCTTTCCAGTGCGCCATTTACTAGGGATTCACCCAAAAAAATATTCTCTTGTTAGATATATTACATTTTGTCTTCTGAATCTGTCTTCATGTATTCTGAATTGTCTTCCTTGAACTGTACTTCTTATGTCTTCTTATGGGTGATTATTACTTACTACTTTGAACTTCCATGTAATCCTAACATGTATTAGAAGGTACGAGTAGAGTATGGGCCTCGTGGAGGGTTGAGAATAAATTCATGATATGACATGCAAAGCAGCGCTTATAGAGTATCAGCTACAGATTAGTCCCTACTTACCACTACAAACCACCTACTGTTTTCTATTCATAACATGCTACAACTCTGAGTAATGGCTGCCCAATTCATCTTCCTAAAAACGGCTTACAGATATTGGAATAAAGGGCAAATTCTAACTAGAACAAGATCAAGAATAAAATATTTTAGTAAATAATTTTGCAACTAAACAACTATTGTTTTATTGGCTCTAAATAATTAACAAAATATTACTCAATTAAATTTGCTTATCCCTTTATATTAAACATTCCTTAGAGATGTGCGGCGGGCACTTTCTGTGTTTTGTGTTTTGGTTTTGGATCTGGATCCCCGCTCGTGTTTTGGATCTGGATTGATTTTGCCAAAACCACTCTTTCGGGTTTTGGTATTGGTTTTGGATCTGGATGATTTTTGAAAAAAACACAAAAACAGCTAAAGTCACATAATTTGGGGGTAATTTTGATCCTACGGTATTATTAACCTCAATAACATTCATTTCCAGTCTATTTTGAACACCTCACACCTCACAATATTGTTTTTAGGCCTAAAAGATGCACCGAGGTAGCTGAATGACTTTGCTAAGCGACACAAGTTGGTGGCACAAACACCTGGCCCATCTAGGAGTGGCACTACAGTGTCAGAAAGGATGGCACTTTTAAAAACTAGGCCCCAAACAGCACATGATGCAAAGAAAAAAAAGAGGTGCACCGAGGTTGCTGGATGACTAAGCTAAGCGACACATAGATCTGCCTAGTTTAGGGGTGGGCAACATGCGGCCCGATCGTGCCTGGCCCGCTGTGCCCCACCAGAGTGCAATGACAAGCGGCCCGACAGGGAGGAAATCCCGGTCACGTCACAGGGTCAGCTGACCGGGATTTCCTCTGTTACCATGCGCGCGCTGGGCGGCACGAGGGGCGGGCACTGCAGTGAGCAGGAGCGGCGGCTGAGTGAGGAGAAGAAGCGGTGGCCAGCGAGCGGGAGCAGGAGAGGCCACATCAGCAGCGACTCCAGGCGGCAGCATCAGCAGCAGCGCGGATCATCGGACAGTGAGGATCGTCTGCCACTGTGACAAACAGGTAAACCCCCTGTCCAGCCAGCCCCTGGATCAGCGCTTCAGCTGCCATATAGGTTTAGGGGTGGGGAGGCTGCGGAGTTAAAATCTGCAATATGGGTTTAGGGGAGAGGGGGAGAGGGGGGGGAGGGACTGTCTGCCATAATATGTAAAAAAGTGGGACGCTGTCTGCCGTAATGTGTAAAAAGGGGGACGATGTCTGCCATAATGTGTAAAAAGGGGGACGATGTCTGCCGTAATGTGACGTGACCGGGATTTCCTCCCTGTCGGGCCGCTTGTCATTGCACTCTGGTGGGGCACAGCGGGCCAGGCACGATCGGTCCGCGGGCCGCATCCGGCCCGCGGGCCGCATGTTGCCCACCCCTAAACTAGGCAGATCTATGTAGGGGTCCAGCCACACACTACACTGCTCAGTCCCTCACAATGCTGATTATTTCTCTGACAATTAATTTGCAAGTTTCATATCCAGGATTAGAACCCACAACCTATTACACTGGAAGCATGCACCTTACTGATGGGAGATATCTGCTGTTGCATAGGAAGTATGAGAATTCTAACTATATGAAGTTACTTGTAATTATCAGAGAAATAACTTCATATAGTTAGAATTCTCATGCTTCCTTTATAGGAGCAAATAGCTTCATCAGTAAGGCGTCTGCTTCAAGTATATCTATAAAAAAGAGGGTGTGATTTGTAAGGTGTAGTGGTTAGTGGGGAATTCGGCTAAGGAAGAGTTACTGGCTGCTGTCAATTAACGTAATTGATTAATGTCGCTGAACACACAGAACAGGAGGAGAAGTGCCCCCCTTCAAAGCAGGAGCCCGGCGGCAGCTGACCCCGTTGCCTCCCAGAGTTCTGCCTCTGTGTCTGACACTGCATTGCCACTCCTAGATGGGCCAGGTGTTTGTGGCGCACACTTGTGTCGCTTAGCTTAGTCATCCAGCAACCTCGGTGCACCTCTTTTTTTTCTTTGCATCATGTGCTGTTTGGGGCCTAGTTTTTAAAAGTGCCATCCTTTCTGACACTGTAGTGCCACTCCTAGATGGGCCAGGTGTTTGTGCCACCAACTTGTGTCGCTTAGCAAAGTCATTCAGCTACCTCGGTGCATCTTTTAGGCCTAAAAACAATATTGTGAGGTGTGAGGTGTTCAAAATAGACTGGAAATGAATGTTATTGGGGTTAATAATACCGTAGGATCAAAATTACCCCCAAATTATGTGACTTTAGCTGTTTTTGTGTTTTTTTCAAAAATCATCCAGATCCAAAACCAATACCAAAACCCGAAAGAGTGGTTTTGGCAAAATCAATCCAGATCCAAAACACGAGCGGGGATCCAGATCCAAAACCAAAACACAAAACACAGAAAGTGCCCGCCGCACATCTCTAAGGAATGTTTAATATAAAGGGATAAGCAAATTTAATTGAGTAATATTTTGTTAATTATTTAGAGCCAATAAAACAATAGTTGTTTAGTTGCAAAATTATTTACTAAAATATTTTATTCTTGATCTTGTTCTAGTTAGAATTTGCCCTTTATTCCAATATCTGTAAGCCGTTTTTAGGAAGATGAATTGGGCAGCCATTACTCAGAGTTGTAGCATGTTATGAATAGAAAACAGTAGGTGGTTTGTAGTGGTAAGTAGGGACTAATCTGTAGCTGATACTCTATAAGCGCTGCTTTGCATGTCATATCATGAATTTATTCTCAACCCTCCACGAGGCCCATACTCTACTCGTACCTTCTAATACATGTTAGGATTACATGGAAGTTCAAAGTAGTAAGTAATAATCACCCATAAGAAGACATAAGAAGTACAGTTCAAGGAAGACAATTCAGAATACATGAAGACAGATTCAGAAGACAAAATGTAATATATCTAACAAGAGAATATTTTTTTGGGTGAATCCCTAGTAAATGGCGCACTGGAAAGCAGGCCACAGGCCGGTTCACAACAAATGGAACCTCACCAGAAAAGTTCAGATAATTCTACAAGTTTGAATACACATATGTGGGACCCAGAATAGTAGGCGCTTAAATAAACAAGAATTTATACTCAACATAACATCCCTGTGGTACGTGGATGTATTTGATCTCCAAATTGTAACATAGGCAATCTCTTTCCTTTTTCTGAAGTAACGTTCTCCTCTCAAGTTGATGTTAACATGAAAAGGAAACAATGTATATATGTGTAGTAATGTTTCAATAATAAATAGTAACAAACAAGTCTCTTGATTTTCTAGCTTTTCACATGGTGAGAGCAATATTTCTCCACCTTAGAGGCGTACCCCAACTCACTTTCCAAACGATAGATTAAAGCTTATAAAGGTATCTTTTATCCACCACTGTGCCAAACAGCTGTCAATTTGGATGGTGAGACCCTCTTTCCCAGGAAAGTGAGCGTACCTTACTCACAAGAAAGAAAAGTAATAAAAGCGTATCAAGGTTTATTTTAACACTTCAAGAGGTGAATGTAAGGCGTACCCTACTCATGGCAATAAAGGTTGTATTCAGACGCATCTGGGTTTCTTTTAATGGTAAACCATGTAGCTTGTTACCAGCAGCGCGGATCATCGGACAGTGAGGATCGTCTGCCACTGTGACAAACAGGTAAACCCCCTGTCCAGCCAGCCCCTGGATCAGCGCTTCAGCTGCCATATAGGTTTAGGGGTGGGGAGGCTGCGGAGTTAAAATCTGCAATATGGGTTTAGGGGAGAGGGGGAGAGGGGGGGGAGGGACTGTCTGCCATAATATGTAAAAAAGTGGGACGCTGTCTGCCGTAATGTGTAAAAAGGGGGACGATGTCTGCCATAATGTGTAAAAAGGGGGACGATGTCTGCCGTAATGTGTAAAAAGGGGGACGATGTCCGCCGTAATGTGTAAAAAGGGGGACGATGTCTGTCGTAATGTGTAAAAACGGGGGCACTGTCTGCTGTAATGTGTAAAAAGGGGGACGATGTCTGTCGTAATGTGTAAAAACGGGGGCACTGTCTGCTGTAATGTGTAAAAAGGGGGACGATGTCCGCCGTAATGTGTAAAAAGGGGGACGATGTCCGCCGTAATGTGTAAAAAGGGGGGCGATGTCTGCCGTAATGTGTAAAATGGGGGGCGATGTCTGCCGTAATGTGTAAAAAGGGGGACGATGTCTGCCGTAATGTGTAAAAAGGAGGACGATGTCTGCCGTAATGTGTAAAAATGGGGGCACTGTCTGCTGTAATGTGTAAAAAGGGCGACGATGTCCGCCGTAATGTGTAAAAAGGGGGACGATGTCTGCCGTAATGTGTAAAAAGGGGGACGATGTCTGCCGTAATGTGTAAAAAGGGGGATGATGTCTGCCGTAATGTGTAAAAAGGGGGAAGATGTCTGCCGTAATGTGTAAAAACGGGGGCACTGTCTGCTGTAATGTGTAAAAAGGGGGACGATGTCCGCCGTAATGTGTAAAAAGGGGGACGATGTCTGCCGTAATGTGTAAAAAGGGTGACGATGTCTGCCGTAATGTGTAAAAAGGGGGACGATGTCTGCCGTAATGTGTAAAAAGGGGGACGATGTCTGCCGTAATGTGTAAAAAGGGTGACGATGTCTGCTGTAATGTGTAAAAAGTGGGACGATGTCCACCGTAATGTGTAAAAGGGGGGATGATGTCTGCCGTAATGTGTAAAAAGGGGGACGATGTCTGCAGTAATGTGTAAAAACGGGGGCACTGTCTGCTGTAATGTGTAAAAAGGGGGACGATGTCCGCCGTAATGTGTAAAAAGGGGGAAGATGTCTGCCGTAATGTGTAAAAAGGGGGACGATGTCTGCCATAATGTGTAAAAAGGGGGACGATGTCTGCCGTAATGTGTAAAAAGGGGGACGCTGTCTTCCGTAATGTGTAAAAAGGGGGACGCTATCTGCCGTAATGTGTAAAAAAAAGGGCACGCTGTCTGCCGTAATGTGTAAAAAGGGGACTCTTTTTGAGTATTTTGTGTGTGGCCCTCGAATATTCGCTGGAAGTGTTAAGCGGCCCCCCAGCTGAAATAATTGCCCACCCCTGGCCTAGTTGCAATGATTTTGTAGTAGGTCCATATAGTTAGAATCTGCAGGCTTCCTATATGCAGGAGCACATTATATATATATATATATATATATATATACACTGCTCAAAAAAATAAAGGGAACACTTAAACAACACAATGTAACTCCAAGTCAATCACACTTCTGTGAAATCAAACTGTCCACTTAGGAAGGAACACTGATTGACAATCAATTTCTCATGCTGTTGTGCAAATGGAATAGACAACAGGTGGGAATTATAGGCAATTAGCAAGCACACCCAATAAAGGAGTTGTTCTGCAGGTGGTGACCACAGACCACTTCTCAGCTCCTATGCTTTCTGGCTGATGTTTTGGTCACTTTTGAAAGCTGGCGGTGCTTTCACTCTAGTAGTAGCATGAGACGGAGTCTACAACCCACACAAGTGGCTCAGGTAGTGCAGCTTATCCAAGATGGCACATCAATGCGAGCTGTGGCAAGAAGGTTTGCTGTGTCTGTCAGCGTAGTGTCCAGAGCATGGAGGCGCTACCAGGAGATAGGCCAGTACATCAGGAGACGTGGAGGAGGCCGTAGGGGGGCAACAAACCAGCAGCAGGACCGCTACCTCCGCCTTTGTGCAAGGAGGAACAGGAGGAGCACTGCCAGAGCCCTGCAAAATGACCTCCAGCAAGCCACAAATGTGCATATGTCTACTCAAACGATCAGAAACAGACTCCATGAGGGTGGTATGAGGGCCTGACGTCCACAGGTGGGGGTTGTGCTTACAGCCCAACACCGTGCAGGATGTTTGGCATTTGCCAGAGAACACCAAGATTGGTAAATTCGCCACTGGCGCCCTGTGCTCTTCACAGATGAAAGCAGGTTCTCACTGAGCACATGTGACAGACGTGACAGAGTCTGGAGACGCCAAGGAGAACGTTCTGCTGCCTGCAACATCCTCCAGCATGACCGGTTTGGCAGTGGGTCAGTAATGGTGTGGGGTGGCAATTCTTTGGGGGCCCGCACAGCCCTCCATGTGCTCACCAGAGGTAGCCTGAATGCCATTAGGTACCGAGATGAGATCCTCAGACCCCTTGTGAGACCGTATGCTGGTGCGGGTGGCCCTAATGCAAGACAATGCTAGACCTCATGTGGCTGAAGTGTGTCAGCAGTTCCTGCAAGACGAAGGCATTGATGCTATGGACTGGCCCGCCCATTCCCCAGACCTGAATCCAAGTGAGCACATCTGGGACATCATGTCTCGCTCCATCCACCAATGCCACGTTGCACCACAGACTGTCCAGGAGTTGGCGGATGCTTTAGTCCAGGTCTGGGAGGAGATCCCTCAGGAGACCATCCGCCACCTCATCAGGAGCATGACCAGGCATTGTAGGGAGGTCATACAGGCACGTGGAGGCCACACACACTACTGAGCCTCATTTTGACTTGTTTTAAGGACATAACATCAAAGTTGGATCAGCCTGTAGTGTGTTTTTCCACTTTAATTTTTTAGTGTGACTCCAAATCCAGACCTCCATGGGTTAATACATTTGATTTCCATTGATAATTTTTGTGTGATTTTGTTGTCACCACATTCAACTATGTAAAGAACAAAGTATTTAATAAGAATATTTAATTCATTCAGATCTAGGATGTGTTATTTTAGTGTTCCCTTTATTTTTTTGAGCAGTGTACATATATATATATATATATATATATATATATATACAGTATATATATATATATATATATATATATAGGGAGACACCAATGTTTTTCTTGCCTCTGGGCAACTGTGACAAACTTACGCCACTGGTCAGACAGGATGGCAGGTTTAAAAACTAGGCCCCAAACAGCACATGATGCAAAAAGGAAAAATAGATGCAATGAGGTAGCTGGATGACTTTGCTAAGCGACACAAGTATGCGGCACAAGCACCTGGCCCATCTAGTAGCGGCATTGCAGTGTCAAACAGGATGGCACTTTTAAAAAATAGGCCCCAAACAGCACATCATGCAAAGAAGAAACACCGGGCCCATCTAGGAGTGGAACGCAGTGGCTGAATGTCGAAAGTGGTCCGCAATTTTTCGGGCCACCGACAGCATCTCCTGCATGCCCCTGTCATTTTAAAAAAAATTCTGCACCACCAAATTAATTGTATCTGCAAAACATGGGACGTGCTGGAATTTGCCCAAATGTAATGCACGCACAATATTGGTGGCATTGTCCGATATCACAAATCCCCAGGAGAGTCTAAATGGGGTAAGCCGTTGTGCGATGATGTCCCTCAGTTACCGTAAGAGGTTGTCAACGGTGTGCCTCTTACGGAAACCGGTGATACACAGCGTAGCCTGCCTAGGAACGAACTGGCATTTATGAGATGCTGTTACTGGTGCTGCTGCTGTTGTTGCTGCGGGAGGCAATACATCTACCCAGTGGGCTGTCACAGTCATGTAGTCCTTAGTCTGCCCTGCTCCACTTGTCCACATGTCCGTGATTAAGTGGACACTGGGTACAACCGCATTTTTTAGGACACTGAGGACACTTTTCTTAATGTTTCTGTACAGTCCGGGTATCGCTTTCCTAGTGAAGTGGAATGTAGATAGGATTTCGTACCGGGGAAACACTACCGCCATCAATTGTCTGAATCCCACTGCACTAATGGCGGATACCGGATGCACGTAGCTGTCAAGGCCTCAGTTATCCGCTTTGCAACAGGATGACTGCTGTCATATTTCATCTTCCTCGCAAAGGACTGTTGGACAGTCAGTTGCTTAGTTGAAGTAGTACAAGTGATCTTCCGACTTCCCCTCTGGGATGACGATCGACTCCCAGCAGCAACAACAGCAGCAGCGGCAGCAGCAGCAGTAGGAGGAAGTGGTTCTTGATCTTTCCCTATTTTATCCTCCAAACTTTTGTTCTCCATTATTTTTCTGGAGTTATAGGACAATATGTGGCACAGGAGAGCGTACCACTACACCACACAGGGCAAACCTTTAAAAAATTATTTGGATTAAATATTAATAACCCCTTTATTTGGAGTAAATAATATACAGCACAGGACAGCACCACTGGACTTATACGGCAGTATCCCTGGACTTCTACGGCAGCACGACTGGACTTTTACGGCAGCATCACTGGACTGGACTTATACGGTAGCACCACTGGACTTATACGGCAGTACCACTGGACTTATACGGCAGCACCACTGGACTGGACTTATATGGCAGTACCCCTGGACTTATACGGCAGCACAACTGGACTTTTATGGCAACACCACTGGACTGGACTTATACGGCATTACCCCTGGACTTATACGGCAGCACCACTGGAGTTATACGACAGTACCCCTGGACTTATATGGCAGTACTCCTGGACTTATACAGCAGTACCCCATGACTTATACGGCAGCACCACTGGACTGGACTTATATGGCAGTACCACTAGACTTATATTGCAGTATCCCTGGACTTATATGGCAGTACCCCTGGACTTATATAGTAGCATTACTGGACTGGACTTATACGGCAGTACCCCTGAACTTATACTGCAGCACCACTGGACTTATACAGCAGCACCACAGGACTGTACTTATACGGCAGTACCCCTGGACTTATACAGCAGCACCCCAGGACTTATATGGCAGCACCACTGGACAAATACAGCAGCACGACTGGACTGGACTTATACGGCAGTACCCCTGGACTTATACGGCAGTACCCCATGACTTATACAGTAGTAACACTGGACTGGACTTATACGGCAGTACCCCTGGACTTATACGGCAGCACCACTGGACTTATATGGCAGCACCACTGAACTTATGGCAGCACAGGACACCACCACTGGACTTATGGCAGCACAGGACACCACCACTGGGCTGATGCAGCACAACACAGCACCACTGGACTGGACTTATACAGCAGTACCCCATGACTTATACTGCAGCACCACTGGACTGGACTTTTATGGCAGTACCCCTGGACTTATACGGCAGCACCACTGGACTGGACTTATATGGCAGTACCACTGGACTTATATTGCAGTATCCCTGGACTTATATGGCAGTACCCCAGGACTTATATAGCAGCATTACTGGACTGGACTTATACGGCAGTACCCCTGAACTTATACTGCAGCACCACTGGACTTATACAGCAGCACCACAGGACTGTACTTATACGGCAGTACCCTGGACTTATACAGCAGCACTCCTGGACTTAGATGGCAGCACCACTGGACAAATACGGCAGCACAACTGGACTGGACTTATACTGCAGTACCCCTGGACTTATACGGCAGTACCCCTGGACTTATACAGTAGTACCACTGGACTGGACTTATACGGAAGTACACCTGAACTTATACGGCAGCACCACTGGACTTATATGGCAGCACTACTGGACTTATGGCAGCACAGGACACCACCACTGGACTTATGGCTGCACAGGACACCACCACTGGGCTGATGCAGCACAACACAGCACCACTGTACTGGACTTATACAGCAGCACCACTGGATTTATGGCAGTACAGAACACCACCACTGGACTGATGCAACACAACACAGCACCACTGCACTGGACTTATACAGCAGCACTGGACTTAAGGCACCACAGGACACCACCACTGTGACTGGATTGATACAGCACAAGACACCAGCACTGGACTGATGCAGTAAAGACAGCACTGGAATGACACAGAAGAGCAGGTCACCACCCCATGCGCCACACCACTTTCCCGCACAGAAACTGCTCATGTAATCAGGTCTGGATTCATAGGAAGGCCAATTAATATGGATGCAATATTGTCAGGTGAATCTCTGATCACTTTGTATTTTTTATTAATACATATTAATGGTTTACTATGTCAGCGCTTCGCCATATACTTCAAAGGGCCTATTGTAGTCTATGGGGAAGTGCTGATTGGCTGAGAGACAGCCATTCTCTGCCAACCAGTGGCCTGTTACCATTGAATCCTACATATAGAACTAACAGCAACCACGAGGGTGACCTGTCAGCTCGACCGCACAAGCACAGCGGCCACTTTCAGGGAAAGTTAGCCTAGGCCAGCAATGCGATCTCTAGCCCATAGGCTACAATGGGCTACTGCCATCTTCAGATGGGGTAACTGCGGGGTCCAATATTGGGAATGCATTGCACACCGGATATTGGTAAATCGGGCAGCATCGCATCCCCCGTAGAAACCTATGGTGTATGTGGCTTCAGGCGGTAATGGAGGAAAACAGTCAGTTGATGCCCCGGAACGCCTTCCTCCTGTCAATCTTCTTACGGTCGCTGCTGTGACCGCTTTCTTTGCTAGCGGCGTTGCTGCCCGGCAATGCCTATCGCCGGGCAACAACGTGCCTGCGCAATGCAGCCGCAGCGCATGCGCAGTTCCGACCCGATCGCACGGCTGCGACAAACCGCAGCGTACGATCAGGTCGGAATGACCCCTACTGTCTCCAGCATTGCACTAGGTATCCTCCGCTGTGACTTTCCATGTTGTCTGCAGAATATGGACCATGGACAATGCTCCTTTAAATCATAATCCGGAGATGAGCGGGCTGGATTGTAATCTACCTTTGCCTATGCAGCATTAGTGAAACTATATGCTCCAGTACACCTTGTCAACTGGATGTTCAGGTACTTGTAGTGTCATTGCAGCTATCTTTCTCTATCATATATTTTATTTATCCTTCTCAGAGGACTCTTATGTTTTATATATATATATATATATATATATATATATATATATCAGGGACGTGCGGTGAGCTAAATTGCTCAGGAAGCACTTGCTTGCACCAGAGCCAGATTTACACACAATATATGAGCCAAAGGGTACATGAGGGCATTATACACAGGTGCAGCAGTATAAACTCCTGAAAATTTTGTGAGTTTTGATTAGAGATGTGCTGAAAAGATAAGAAGGTGAGGCACTGCTTCACCTGCCATAGACTTTTTGCTCCACAGTTTTGGTTATAAAAATGATTAGAATAATGTTAAGAAGATATTTCAAACATATTCTTTGTATTTTTCATATACTTTATACAGTAAAAACTGCAGCAAAAATGTTAGTATGACAGGAAAGGCTCTGCCTCACCCCACCGCACGTCACTGATATATATAGAGAGAGAGAGAGAGAGAGAGAGAGAGAGAGAGAGAGAGAGAGAGAGAACTGTAAGAGAGCGCTTATTGGACTCACCCTTTCAGGTGGTCTAAATTATTTAAATTGAGAAAAGCTGAATATATATCTCTACGATTAAAATACATAAAAGATCTGTTGACACTCTTAGAAAAACATATTACAATTTATTACAATAAAATTGCTTAACATAGTACTGGTACAATTCTTTATGGATACATCAATTCACAAAGCTCTACTACAGAGATTTTCAACCTTTTACAACTTGTGGCACACTGAACAAGATTTAAATATTGCCAAGGCACACTAAGATATAATGGTGATGCATGGTGCAGTTGCGTGTCCTAGGATTGTCATGTTGCAGCTTCCCCATAGGTAACGCCTGACACACATCTGAGAAAGCCAGAAGAGCCCAACACTGCCCGGGCCCAAAATTAGAACTGGCTCTGCAACCACTAAACCCACCAGTATTGATCATTGCAGGGCCTCAGTAGCGGCAAAACACTGACGGGCCTGGCTCTGCTTCTATGGCTGCACACCTGGAGACTGCTCAGGGCACACTAGTGTGCCACGGCACAGTGGTTGAAAAACACTGCTCTACTACCTGGTGTGGATAAATTACCATTTACAGAAGTGCAGAATTCATAGTGATGGTGTCACCAGGTAGATATTGAATACAGTTACCCTACGCGTTTTGTCTCCTCAGAGACTTACTCAGGGGTTAATCTAAAAAGTAAACAAACATTTATACAACAAGAGTGTCATCGAGATGACTTTACACATATTTTATATTGAATACTAAACATGCATATACTAAGATATAGATATAGCTTCTGCAGAAAGAGGTATTTCTAGTCTAATCCTGTCTGAGGGGCATAGTGGGCTTTAAGTAGCAAACACAATTGAGCTTACAGGGTCACTGAAGTTGCCAAGGCTGCAGTTTGTTCATTCATATGTTTTTATCAAAATAATAGTCACGTGTTTAATGTAT
Organism: Pseudophryne corroboree; assembly: GCF_028390025.1. Lineage (NCBI taxonomy): Eukaryota > Metazoa > Chordata > Amphibia > Anura > Myobatrachidae > Pseudophryne > Pseudophryne corroboree. Next base: position 673,566,918 of record NC_086446.1, read on the forward strand.
ATGCACAATTTTATCGAGATTATATATTCAATGATGCAGATTTTAACATTGTAATAATAGTATACACACAAGCACTTTACTGGCCAAGTGGTCAGAGCACACTGAGGTATGTTTTGTTAAGCACTGTATGTACTGATGATCTGTAGTTTTTGTTTACAGTGTTTCCATGGTCGCATCGGAGGGTTCCCGCGACGTCACTTCCTGGTTATGCTGACGCGAGCGGAAGCGCCGGGCGGAAGCTCCGACGAACGGCCAGCTGGAAACGCTGAGAAGATTGCATGCACGTGAAGGGGGGTGAGTAAAGGGAAATGGTATTTAAGCACTGTTTTATGCACTGTCACTTTATCCTGAAGAAGGGGAATTGGTCCCCGAAACGTTGATGCCACTTTTGTCTAATACACTTTGATTACACAGTCTCCGAGTGCCGCCTCTTTGTTCTATTGCTCCATATATATATATATATATATATATATATATTCTCCCAGGTCTTCTTAATTTAAATAATTTAGACCACCTTTAAGGGTGAGTCCAATAAGTGCTTTCTTACAGTTCTCTTTCTCTATTGCCATTATTTAGTCCTTCTAACAGAGGACTCTGTGTGAGTAGTAGCTGACTTATGTAGTATATAAAATAACAATCAATTTGCATTGTACAATATGTTCAGTGTATTGTACAGCACCACTGGGATACTATATAGTGTAAACTGGGATACTATTGCCCTTATTTATCAGTGAGTGATACATTTTACTGTGAGTGATAAATTGCACCAGCCAATCCGCTCCTAACTGTCATTTTTCAAACCCAGCCTCTGACATGAAAGTTAGGAGCTGATTGGCTGCTGCAGTTTATCACTCAGTGAAATTTATCACTCATTGATAAATAAGGGCATATGTGTGGTACGGTGATCACTGGGATGCTGTCTATGTGCTATGGCAGCTGCTGGATACTATCTGTAAGGTATGCCAATAACTGGGATGTTCTCTGTGCAATACAGTGGTCATTCTGATGCTTGTGTTGTATGGCAGTCACTGGAATGCTGTCTGTGCAGTATGGTACTTACTGGGATGTTATCAGCAAGGTATGGCAAATCACTGGGATGCCATCTGTGCAGTATGGTCATTATTGAGGTGCTGTCTGTGTGGTATAGTGGGCATTGGAATGAAGGAAAAAGGTCAGAGTTACTTGACCGAAACGCTTTGCATTTGGATAGAGGACTGACTGGACAAAGGAGCGGTGATACTACTGGAAGGACCCACATGCTGATTCATGCTCTATGCGGTGGTGCCGGGCTGTTTCAGCTCTGGACCCTAACTGCTTACTCTAAGCTAGCCCACCGCAGGACCACCAGATGGTGAGGGATTGATTGTTTACCTACTGCACAGTCACTTTAAACCAGTCACTGCCTCCAAGTACACTTTTGTTTTATTTCTGTTTTTTAACCTGTATATTTTATTGTATATTCATGTTGGTGTGTTTGTTCGTGCAAATAAATACACTGTATCCTGTAAAAACACATGGTTTCATTCCGTTCATCCCTCATTAATACAAGGGATTCATCTTACGGTTTGAGCGCCAATGCATGCTGCACATTTTCCCAGTATTTGAACTCCTAGGGATTTATGTGTTTGTCCCTCCCGGTGTAGTAGCAAGGCTGCTCAGTCTGTTTTTATTGCGCATTCACTGTCTGTGTACACCTTTTTTGTGTCATTGGAATGATGTCTGTGCAGTACGGCAGTAACTGGGATGCTGTCTGTGTGGTAGGGTGGGCACTTGGATGATGTTTGTGCAGTACTGCAGACACTGGGATGCTGTCTCTGTGGTATGGCTGTCAACTACATTGTGTTGCCACAGCTCATCACAGACTTGGCCACAGCCTTCCACTTCTACCTTCCACCATCCAATTATAGTGCTCCCCTGTCATTTTTTTTCTGAGTTTCTACTGGTTAGATGTGGTGTGCTATGCAATGCTGTCCTGTACCGAGGCTCTCCACTGTGCAGGCAGGGTATGAGCCCCAGGTGACAGAAGATGGGAGGCATCAGCAGGGTATCTGGAGTTGGAACTGTCTCAGCTGCAATGTTGGAGAGCAAGAAGTGGGTGATTAGCCTACAGTTATCTCCTGCTAGGTGCTGTGCTTTGCAGCAATAGGCTACATGGCCCCTGCCTCCCATCACTGTCTGTACATGACCCACCTCCTCCTCACTGCCAGCAGCAGCCTCATTGGTACCTTCCTGAAAGGCACCTGCTTCCTGAGTACTGTTGTGCTGTGTGGCTGGAGAGGAACAGATTGAGCAGAGGGGCTTTCCAACAGTTAATTTATGGTATGAGCTGGGGGTGTGGGGGGGGGGGTATAGCTTTTGGTAGGTGATACTAATAATAAGGGGGGTAAGGGGTTATTAGGATTGTTAGGATTAAGGCGGTTTTATGAGTCAGAGGGATGTAATTAGGAGTTTAATGCTGTCTGTATTATATGGCGGTAACTAATACTGAATGTACAGTAGTAATTCAAGGTCACTAATGCAGTCTGTAGTAAATAGCAGTCACTAATGCTATCTGTAGCATATGGTAGTGACTAACGCTCTTTGTATTATATGGTGGTCACTAATGTTGTCTGTAGTATATTGCAGTTACTAAAACTCTCTTTACTATAAGGTGGTCAATAATGCTGTATTTAGTGTATGGTTATCACAAATGCTGTCTGTAGTATATGGTGGTCACTAATGCTACCTGTAGTATATGGCAGTCACTAATGCTGTCTGTAATATATGGCGGACGCTAATGCTCTCTGTTTTATATAGCAGTCCCTTATGTTGTCTGTGGTATATGGCAGTCACTAATGTCTGTAGTATATGGTGATCATTAATGCTATCTGTATTATATGTCAGTCACTAATGCTGTCTGTAGCTTATGCAGTCACTAATGTTGTCTTTATTATATAGTGGCCACTAATGTTGTTTGTAGTATATGGCTGTCGCTAATGCTGTCTGCAGTTTATGGTGTTTGATAATGCTGTCTGTAGTATATGGTTGTCTGCACGGCTCAGGGCCGGATTTAGGGGGGGGGGGGCGAAGGGGGCGATCGCCCCCCCCCCCCAACACAGTCATAGCCACACCCAGTTTTGAGCAGAAGAGAGCTCTCTGGGCAGAGCCTGAGGCAGAACGATGTGCTGCAGCCCATACCACAGCAGCACAGAGGAGCCAGGAGAGCAAGGGTTACAGAGCATTTGCCCCTCACTTGCTGGTGTGTGGCTACTAGGGCTAATAAATACAATTACCCCTCAGCACAGTCACATGTACATAGAACAATCACAAAGCTCTATCTTAGTCTCACTCAAAAAGTTCAGTCAGAATTGAGAGAGGAGGATGGGAGGAGCTGGGACTGGAGAGGGGAGGAGTCAAGATTAAACAGTAAACCGCCCCCCTAAAAGACAAGTCTAGATCTGTCCCTGGCACGGCTGGCAACAGAAATCATGGGGCCTGGTACATACACTCATGTTTTTGGGTCCCTAAGTGGTACAGGTCAGTCTTCATTACCTACATGTGGTTTCTCTGCAACAGGGAACCTCTGAAGAAATGTATCTTCCCTGTGCAGATGGTTACAGTCCATTTTCACTATTCAAGTAGGTCAAATCAAATGGTTTGAAAGACACCTGTTTGCATAGGAATATAACCAATGTCATCATCAGTGGCGGCTGCTGCCATGGGCTGCAGCGCTGACCACACATTGCATTGGGGGGCCGGTTAACACATGTATACATGCATGTAATTTTGTATATAATATTTGTGCTGACTGCCTTACCCCGGAGCTCTGAAACGCTGTGCGTTACACAGCCACCGCTGCACCCAGGACCCAGCATTCGATTTCACTTCTCTTTCCTCTATAAGACTGCCCCCAGACTTCCAATGGCTAATATCCTAGGACTCTGGAGGCGGGCTTATAGAGAAAGGAGAATTGAAGCCACATGCTAAGTCAAAGATGCAGGTACGAGTTTGAAACGCACAGCGCTGCTGACCCCCGAGGTATGGTAGCCAGCACAAATATTACATATAACATTCCAAGTATGATTATATGTGTTAATCCCCCCTACCCACTGCAATGTGTGGCCAGTGCTGCACCCCACAGACAGCATGCCGCCACTGGTCATCATCACATAGCATGGTTCAACCAGATAACACATAGTAACATAAATTTTGGTGCTGGGTAAAATGGGAATTTCCCTGATCAAGCAATTTTATATCATTAAACTGTATTTGCTAATTTGGTACAATTTGTATCAGTAATGTTTCTTTAGAACTGGTGCCTTAATGAATAATACTGTCCCCAAGTCTTTTCTTTCTAAACCTGCCTGTTCTGGATTATCTCCAGCCATTTTCCCCTTAGATTTCTTCAGCCTCATCCCCCAGTGTCTCCCCAACCCTCTTGTGTCTCTCCAGCCTCATTATCCTGTGTTTCAGCAACTACAGTCCCCCTGTGTCTTTTCAGCTCAAGGCCCCCAGTGTTTCTCCAGCTCCAGACTCCTTCTGTCTTTCCAACCCACCAGTGTCTCTCCAGCTTCATTCTCACTTTGTCTCTGAAGCTCCAATCCCCCAGTGTCTCTCCAGTCATTCCACTGTCTCTCCAGCTCCAGTTCCCCATGTCTCCAACTCCAGCACCCTTCTGTATCTCCAGCTACCTAGTGTCCCTCCAGCTCCATCCTTTGCATCCCTCTGGCTCCAGCCCCAGTCACTTACCTTCTTCTGCTGCTTCTACCAACTTCGTGCAATGGTTCCAGTGTCTTACAGCAATGCGGTGTCACATGCAGTGCACTGAGCTAAGCAAAAAAAACTTTATTGCACCACCCACCAGTGCAGGAAGATTAAGTAACTGTTGCTGGTGCCCAGTTAAAGATGAATTTATCTGTTGGCCAAAGGGGTCCTTTGGAATCTTCAGGTTCTCGCACAACTGTGCACCTTGTACCTCCCAGTCGCCGGGTATGGCTGATTGTAGTATGTGGTTCTCACACAATGCTGTCTGTAGTATAAGTAGGTCACTAATGATGCCTGTAGTATATAGCGGTCACTAATACTGTCTGTATTATATGATGGTCACATAGGTAGAGGTTACTGCTATTTATGTTGACTGGGGGTTGGACGTCCTGATACGTAGTTATCCCGGATGACAGAAAGGCTAGCTTTACCCCTGTCCAGTACATATGTGTTTTCTTTGAAAGGATAGTAGCAAAAATAATTCTTGACAGATAAAGCCACATCCATTATTTTGCTTACATAGCTAAACACTACCAAAATATTGCTCAGCAGGAAAAAAAAATCTGGAACCCGTTTTAAAAATTAGACTAAGGCCAAAAAGTATTAGTTTCTGATTTGGCAAAAATGCTGTTTTTGTCTGGCAGTTTTTTAGCAGGACTCAAAGTAGCATTTTTTATAGGCTAATGCAGATTGATTTAAATCCCATTGCAATGATAAAATCTTCACTTTTGCCAAATTGGAACCTATTACATCATTCTGGCCTAAATGTTTTATGAGGGAGTCTTTTCATAAGCTCTATTAAAGTTCTATTACATAACCCCCTCTGTCCTGACAGCATGATCAGCTCCCAGCTCAAGTAAGGGATGGAGTCCCAGGGGATAGAGGATCACAAACTATGTGTTATTTGGAAGCAGGAGACAGTAGGAAGTTGTCCAAAGGTAGACTTCCCATTGACTACATTGGTTTATTTGCGCCCCACTTTGCGGATCCTCTTATAAACTCAGGAGCTACAGATGGTACCTCATTAACCAGTGGTAATCCCCCAAAAATGCACTAGTGTGCAAATAGGCAGTAGCGACTTGCAAAGTCAGGTACACTGGAGGAGAAGAACGCGTATGACCGCACAAAAGAGTTCTGATTCCCTTCTTTAATGGTGTACGTGTTGTACTTTATTCTCAGATGGGGATTATAGTTGCTGTATATTTTGATAAGATATTATGGGCCTCATTCAGGTTCAATAGTTAAATTGTAAAAATATCAGACAGACTCTTTGTGGCCAACTGCGCATGCATGAAGTCTGTAGCGCACGTTTGCAGACTTACACTTGGGGTGGAAGGATGCAATCGCAATTTGATAGGGCGTTGAGGGGGAGGCAACGCTATGTTAGGGGGGAGTGGTCTGGACAATGCAGGAGTGTCTGGACTGCTTTAAGGGGCGGCTGTGTGACATCACATGCGGCTGCTGTGATGACGAAAATGGTGGCATTGCGTCTGTATATGCAGACTGACTGCGGTTGCAGGCGTCAACATTAATTTCTCATTCTGCGGTGCATTTGCGATCACATCGCAGGACGGAGATTAGCATGTGGGGCGGCCCCCAGCATACGATCATCAGCAGTAACAGTAGGCTACTGAAGCTGAATAGGGTCCTAGATTTGCATTGTTCTTAATATTTTCTCTGTATTGCAGTCCTTCCATATAAATCATATTTTTTTTTAAATTAAAACAAAATGCTTTGCATTATATATCACATCTTTATATTGCTCTGCAGGTAACATTGGTCTTTCCGATTTATATTGTTAGTATCCCCAGCTCTTATTCCATAATATAGAAACAGAGATGCAATTATCCATGATCTCCACTTATCACTATGCTACAACATAACAACTTTAGCATATAGATTTCTGTTTGTGTCATAATCTTTTCTGGGTGACACAATCTGATAAATAATTAGATAAAGTCAAGCTGCTTGCTGTCCCAAAATAATTTAGTTTACAATATCATTTCACCTCTCCCATCATTATATATTCTATTCAGCCATCATTTTGTGTCCCCTTGGTCTCTCCTTGTCTATTTGTCTTCCCTGTTCAATTCAATACTGCTTACACTTACTGTCAAATCTACAAATTAAATCTTTCAGGAGCTCAGTTTGATCAAAAGAGGACTCTGCTGTCTTGTGTCAGTGGCTGATGCATTTTTAAGTAACATGTGCCTGACGTTTCATTTCCACACTGAAACATCCGCCATTGCTCTGCCACATGCTGTGAAGTTGATTTATGAACAGACCAAGATGCCAGTGTATTAGGTTCTATATCCCACCGTTGTTCAGCAAAGGCTCTATTTAAAAATCGATGGGTACACTGCTGCTGCTGCTAATTCACATGCATGTCATATCCACATAATAGCAAGTCAGGATGGGTTGCGCAGCTATAACCAGACCAGCGCTTCAATTTTTGAAACATTACACATTTTGCTTATGCTTAATTGTAGGATGATTTTTAAAGGGAAAATGTATGTAATAACTTCAAACAAATAGTTGGAAAATTATTAAATAATGTAATCTGTAAAACATTTGCAAGCAATGGATGACTTTTAAATTGACAGTATCATTATAGCATTTCTGTAAATTATATAAAAATTTAGAGCCTGATGGTGATTATTTTGCGTTATTATTAATTATTATTATTATTATTATTATTATATTATGTAGGTGAAACTTATAACAGAAAAATGTGTCACCTGACCTTGTGAGAGGTCATCATTCATGATTGATTTAAAGTAAATATTTATTTTGTAAAAGAAGAGCAATGGGGATGGCACCAAAAAGAGGAATTCTTGTCTGCAGCAGAAGGATAAGGGTCTCCCAACCCCTGGGATTAGTCAACAAGAAAATATTACTCTACGGTACGGCACTAATAGGATTCCGAAGGTAATGTCTATCAATTGTCCTTATTCAAACACAGGTGGTGACAAGTCATTAGGAGCTGATTGGCTGTTACTTTATCTCTCTAACCTTTATCACTCTCAAAGACTTAGTACATATCCCCCATAGTGAGCTATATAAACCAGGAGTGTCCAAACCATACTTGCCTACAATTAAAATCTTCTCTTCCGGAAGAAGCCCAGAGAGGAGATGCTGCATACTAGAGCAGGGGGAGGGGCCAGGCTGAACATCACAAGACAGAAAAAATGGAGAAACACTTAACTAGCGCTTCTGTTCAGTCCGTAATACGCTCAATTCTCATCAGGTCATCCCCAGTACATATATATGTAATAGAAAATGAGGGGTAGAGAATATAGTGTAACACAATTTTAATACATAAATAACATAAAACAGTAAAATCCAAGGTTTGTGCAAAATGGCATATAATTGACAAGGAAGTAATCCAGTCAGTTTATGTATTGGAGGTTTACCAGATAAGTTGGAACTGTGTATTAGACAGTTCAATAACAGCTTAAATGATGCAGTGGGGATCCCAGAAACGTCACTCACATCGGTCTTTAGTGCTGAATTCAACAGGTATCGCCCCAAACAGTACTGGAACTGAAATGCCTCCTCCACCAACGCGTTTCCTCCCCCAACTGGGGTCTTTATCAAGGTGTCAATATGCCAAACGTCTGATTCTATTTAAATTGTGAATGTCCAATGGGATACCACCGTGCACAGCTGTCTGTAACTAGACATCAAAATCCTACAAGTCCCAGCGTCCTCCAGCCGCGCACGATGCTCCCGCTAGGTCACTTCCGGTATCGCGGGTTGTCATGGTGCTCCCGCTAGGTCACTTCCGGCATCGCGGGTTGTCATAGCGATGTCGGGGTTTTTTTCTGAATGCAATCATATACCCGCTTACCAGTGTCTCTATTGTGGTTACATATCTGAAGGTCCCAATCTGCTGAAATATCAATTGGTTAATGAATGTGTATTAGAAAAGACGTCCAGGTTGATTGTATTCGCGTCACGTCACTTCCGGTATCTCCGGTTGTCATGGGGATCATGGATTTCCTCGAACGCAATTTTCTTACAAGTTCTGTATATTCCTTTATAATTTGTAGATCCTAGAAACTCGTAGGTAGATACAAAAGTAAATAAAAAGTCCCGGTATTAAAAATCATCAAATCCCATCTGAAGAGATTTTTTTCGGGCACATAGCACAGTTGTCATGGAGATAGAAGTGCAATCTACAATAATCACAAAAAATGCTTTTTTAAAACACATAATTAATCAAAAAAATCCTAACTTAAAAACCATTTTAATTCAAAATCGACATTTAGGCCGCCAGGTGTCAATGTCCCTAATTCATAAATGGCTTGCATTTCTGCTCTAGCAAGCTGATTTGGCAGATCTTTCTTCCTCCAATGATTTTTTATGTGTTTAATTCCACAAAAGCATTTAATCCCTGCTATGCTACAGTTATGGTGAACCCTAAAGTGCTCAGATAGCGCATGGGTTGTGAGGCCTTTTTTAATATTTCGTAAATGTTCGCTAATTCTAATCTTTAGCGATCTTGAAGTGCGGCCTATATACCATAGATTGCACGTACATTCAATCGCATATGTAACACTGGCAGTATTACAAGTAATAAAATCTTTTATTTTAAAATCCTCTTAGATCAGTATTCTCTCTAGTAAGGAAGAATTTTTTTAGGCTGAGCTTCCTTATAAACTTTTGCAAGTCGACAAAAGTGCTGAACTTGTTTAGGGGTATGGATGGAGCAAACTTCAGTCCTTTTTCAAGTAGTGAAATTTCCTCTTTGGCTAATAAATGATCAGTTAAGTTGAAGATTTTTATCTTTCCTTTACTGACATTATCTGTAGTAGAAATTGCTTTTCCATCTGAACTTTCTTTTTTCTTAGAGTGTTTCTTAGTTTCCTTCCTTTTTATTTTCTTTTTTGCCAATTTATTCTTTTTCCCCCCTCTACATCCTCGAAATCTTATCTTCTGGGGTATTGTTCCTTCCTTTTGGATAAAAAAGAAGAAGAGGAGGGGTTGGTTTCACTCTCAAGGTTTTCGAATCTATTGTGAACCCTCACATTGGGGGTAATTGGGCGGGAATCCCCCCTTCGGTGTCTAGTTCTTGGCGGTGATCTTGTTTAATAGCCAGCATAAGATCCTAGAGAAATCCCTCAACAGACATTGGGGAATCTTTAAAAAAGACCCTGTTATTGGTCAATTATTACCGGAGAAACCCAAATGTATTTACAGGAGGGCCCCGAACTTAAGAACAAACCTCGTGAGGAGTGCCCTACCTGCTAAAAGACCTATGTGTACAGTAAAATCGAAAGGTTTCTTTCGATGTGGATTATGTATCGGATGCAAAAGCACAATAAGCAGTGGCGGAAAAATAACAGAAGTTTTAATTAATAATAAAGATTTTAAAATAAAAGATTTTATTACTTGTAATACTGCCAGTGTTATATATGCGATTGAATGTACGTGCAATCTATGGTATATAGGCCGCACTTCAAGATCGCTAAAGATTAGAATTAGCGAACATTTACGAAATATTAAAAAAGGCCTCACAACCCATGCGCTATCTGAGCACTTTAGGGTTCACCATAACTGTAGCATAGCAGGGATTAAATGCTTTTGTGGAATTAAACACATAAAAAATCATTGGAGGAAGAAAGATCTGCCAAATCAGCTTGCTAGAGCAGAAATGCAAGCCATTTATGAATTAGGGACATTGACACCTGGCGGCCTAAATGTCGATTTTGAATTAAAATGGTTTTTAAGTTAGGATTTTTTTGATTAATTATGTGTTTTAAAAAAGCATTTTTTGTGATTATTGTAGATTGCACTTCTATCTCCATGACAACTGTGCTATGTGCCCGAAAAAAATCTCTTCAGATGGGATTTGATGATTTTTAATACCGGGACTTTTTATTTACTTTTGTATCTACCTACGAGTTTCTAGGATCTACAAATTATAAAGGAATATACAGAACTTGTAAGAAAATTGCGTTCGAGGAAATCCATGATCCCCATGACAACCGGAGATACCGGAAGTGACGTGACGCGAATACAATCAACCTGGACGTCTTTTCTAATACACATTCATTAACCAATTGATATTTCAGCAGATTGGGACCTTCAGATATGTAACCACAATAGAGACACGGGTAAGCGGGTATATGATTGCATTCAGAAAAAAAACCCGACATCGCTATGACAACCCGCGATGCCGGAAGTGACCTAGCGGGAGCACCATGACAACCCGCGATACCGGAAGTGACCTAGCGGGAGCATCGTGCGCGGCTGGAGGACGCTGGGACTTGTAGGATTTTGATGTCTAGTTACAGACAGCTGTGCACGGTGGTATCCCATTGGACATTCACAATTTAAATAGAATCAGACGTTTGGCATATTGACACCTTGATAAAGACCCCAGTTGGGGGAGGAAACGCGTTGGTGGAGGAGGCATTTCAGTTCCAGTACTGTTTGGGGCGATACCTGTTGAATTCAGCACTAAAGACCGATGTGAGTGACGTTTCTGGGATCCCCACTGCATCATTTAAGCTGTTATTGAACTGTCTAATACACAGTTCCAACTTATCTGGTAAACCTCCAATACATAAACTGACTGGATTACTTCCTTGTCAATTATATGCCATTTTGCACAAACCTTGGATTTTACTGTTTTATGTTATTTATGTATTAAAAATTGTGTTACACTATATTCTCTACCCCTCATTTTCTATTACATATATATGTACTGGGGATGACCTGATGAGAATTGAGCGTATTACGGACTGAACAGAAGCGCTAGTTAAGTGTTTCTCCATTTTTTCTGTCTATGTTTGCACTGTTGGTGAAGGGTTAAGGATACCTTCAGGAGTTTTAACACTGATTGGCTGCTCTTGCGCACAGAACTAGTTCTTTTAACCCCTGGTTTTTGAACATCACAAGACCCTACTCCTAAAATGCAGCGATTTGCAGGTCTGCATAGAGAAGGCAGGGATAAATTATGCAAATTTGCAGCATTTAGCCCTGTCCCTCCTATCTTGTCTGCTTCACTAGGAAACTGATGGGATGTGGGTGCGAGGGACTTCCCAAAAAAACATGAGTCTTCCGGCAGTTGTGGGAGAGTAGGCAAGTATGGTCCAAACAAATTGTGCTTTTTATGGTACCAGTCTGTTACTTCCTGCAGTCATATGGGGAACTGTCTATCCACTTTATCTCCATCCAATGCTTAGTAAATACACCCTTAAGTCACAGTCTGCTTGACATGCTGAGGCTGCTTGAAGGTGAGGAAGGGACGGTACTGCACAGCGTTTCTCATTTTATAAACACATCCTGTGACATGGCAGTTAGGAGCTGATTGGTATCTCCATCCACTTTATCTCTCTCCAAGTACATAAACCCCTAAATCCCACATTAGCCCGCAATTATGTGATTAAGATGTTACTAATTTTTTAATCTATATACTTAAAAACAAGTGTCCTAATTGACTGATCAACACCCAGCCCAAACAGTAGTAAAATGATTCCAGTGGCGGCTCGAGAGGTGGGGCTGCAGTGCAGTCCAATATTCAAATAGGGGACACACCAACTGCCAGTAATGTTTGGCAGCATTTGGGGTGGCAGTTGGTGCAGCTCCCCTACTTGAATATTGGACTGTGCTGCAGCCCCACCTCTCGAGCTGCCACTGATACCAACTTAACACTTTGACTAGGATTTTATTTTTGAATACTTTGCTTGATTTGTATTTGCATTTTTTATTTTCTTGTTGAACATGGCAATTGAGTTTTTGAATGTTAAAGGGGAGATGGTGCCACACACCATTGTCCCCATCATACGAGAAGGAGCTTGCCTGTTCTGGACCAGCGGTGCAAGAATTCAAGTACGCTCGGGTATGGAGTACCCTTAAGAATTTGGCAGCGGGTACGCAGTACCACCTGCCACATACTTTGCCATTACCACAATTATAATGTGCCACAAAGCAACAAGACCATGGTGCTTGGCAGCATGGCGGCTCCTCCCACTTTGTCAGGGTTACTGGGAGTGCGACAGTGGCTGTATTTTCCTGTTATAATTGAGGCATTACTATATATTGTTATTAAATTGGGGGCATTACTATATATTTCTATTATACTGGAAGTATCACTATATATTCCTATTATACTGGAGGCATTACTATATATTTCTGTTATACTGGAGGCATTACTATATATTTGTAGCCTTGCCTCCAGATAAAAAAAAAAAAAAGGGGGGGGCTGTCATGTGGCCACACTGCTAGTGTCATGTAGCCACTACCAGCATGTGGCCACGCCCCTCATAACACATGATCACGCCCATTTTTTGGCACTCAGTACCACTAAGAAAAAATTTCTACTCGCACCATTGTTCTGGAACCTCTCCTATCTCATGCTAATGGCCAGGGAGGTCTGTGAACTAATTGTGAGGCATGTGGTGGACAACTGGGAGGACTTTTCCATCATGTCCCATGACAGCAAGGAGGACAACTACACTAGCTCTGCTGAGTACCTCCATAACATGTCCCAACCCTTTACTTATGGTGGTTTATGCAAACTGGTGGTAGCTGGACAACTGTACAAATTTGTCTTTGAGGTTTACATCAGCATCAATGGTGAGCTTTATAAGAATTTTGGTGTTGAATGTTCCCCTATGAGGAGGCTATGCTTTTAAATACCATTTTGATGCATACCTACCATGTTAACCTCATGAAATGTCCACCACACCACCCTTCCCTCAGCCTGACTCAGCCTCACACCTCTCACAGACGTCACCTCTTCCTGTCCCCAAGAAGGCTCCTACCAAACATGCCAGATACACGGATACTAAAATGAGGAAGCAATTTCAGAAAGTGGCAAAAAAATATGTGCAGAGTAATCCTGCAGTGCACCATGCTGCAGTGTCCAAGCACCAACAAGCAGCGATATGAACAAAACAATCCAGAAAGAGGAGTAGAAATGCAAGCATGTCCTTAGAAGGTCAGGGCTCACTTAGGCATAACATCTGAATTAAGATAACATGGGATGAAGGAAAAGGAAACAGTAAGTATAAAAGTTCTACCTGGGTTAAACCAGCCACATGAGCTAGTATCTTATAATTATCATAGTGTTACTCAAGCTTTGTTTGATAGACACTCATCTTACTTTAGGAATACTAGCAGCACTTGAGAGTACTGTGTTCTTATTATATATTTTGTGCTTCTAGGTGTTTGCATTTTTTTTTATTTACCATTTTGTTATAGTTATTAGTATCTAGACAGTGGATGAAACTAATTAAAGTCCACTGAAAACCTGATGTCTGGCTTTCAATCTGATCTGATGGGTTCCACAATGTCTGTTGTGTTCCAGGGATACCCTCCTGGTTTCTGCCAAGTACGGCTTATAGAAAGCAGCACCAAAACAGATGTTCTGTGATAGTATATCATTTAAGTAACCCAAAACTGAGGTTATTTTGGGTGGAGTTATTCTTAAAGTAAAAAAATAAATGTCCCTTTATTTTTGTGATATTGATTGATCTGTTGAACTTTATTTTGCAACTTTCATATGTACATCTTCACACATTTTATTTGCAATGTGTGCATTTGTCATGAATTATCATTAGTGATCCTATCACAAACTGATTACATCTGTGGGTGCATGGTGGCATTATGAGTAAAATGATGCAGTTCATAATGGGCCTGATTCCGGGTGTCCATGTCTGCATCTTTTTCGGCAGTCGCGTCTGAGACTTTATGCTAATGCCACTACAAAGCACTTCCCTGGTGTACATCCACACGTCCCAATGTGCAAGGACTGAGAAACCCACTGTCAGCGTCCATAGATGCTGAAATAATGCATGGGTTGTCTTTAGATCAGTCACATCATCAAAATTTGCATCTGCCCTATGGCAGGTGCAGATTATCCATCTGAATATTAGAGATGTGCGGAGGGCACTTTTCGTGTTTTGGTTTTGGTTCTAATTCCCCGCTCGTGTTTTGGTTTTGGATTGGTTTTGCCAAAACCACCCTTTCGTGTTTTGGTTTTGGATCTGGATTATTTTTGAAAAAAACAACATAAAAATGGCTAAGATCACAGAATTTGGGGATAATTTTGATCCTACGGTATTATTAACCTCAATAACATTCATTTCCACTCATTTCCAGTCTATTCTGAACACCTCACACCTCACAATATTGTTTTTTGGCCAAAAGGTTGCACCGAGGTTGCTGTATGACTAAGCTAAGCAACACAAGTATGCGGCACAAACACCTGGCACATCTAGGAGTGGCACTGCAGTGTCAGACAGGAGGGCAGATTTAAAAAATAGGCCCCAAACAACACATCATGCAAAGATGTAAAAGAGGTGCAATGAGGTAAATGTATGACTAAGCTAAGCGACATAAACAATTGGCCCATCTAGGAGTGGCACTGCAGTGTCAGACAGGATGGCACTTTAAAAAACTAGTCCCCAAATGGCACATGATGCAAAGAAGAAAAAGAAGTGCACCAAGGTTGCTGTATGACTAAGCTAAGGGACACAACCACCTGGCCCATCTAGTAGTGTCATGCAGTGGCTGAATGTCATAGTTACATAGTTACATAGTTGTTGAGGTTGAAAAAGGACAAATGTCCATCGAGTTCAAACTATATTATAATTTTATTTATTTATTTATTTTATGTTAATTAAATGCTGTATCCCTGGATATTTTTTTCCGCTAGGAATTTATCTAATCCATTTTTAAATTTATTGATTTAGTATGGAATTTCTTTTCTTCTAACCTTAGTGGGTGTCCTTGTGTCCTCTGTAGTGTATTTTTGGTAAACAAATCATTTGATAAATCTTTGTATTGTCCCTTAATGTATTTATAAATATTAATAATGTCCCCTCTCAGTCGCCTCTTTTCCAGTGTGAACATATCAAGCCTTTTAAGTCTTTCCTCATAATCCAGTGCCTCTAACCCCTTACCAGTTTAGTGGCTTGCCTCTGAACCCTTTCGAGTTCCAAGATATCTTTTTTATAGTATGGTGCCCAAAACTGTACACAATATTCCAGGTGTGGCCGCACCAATGATTTATACAGAGGCAGGATTACACTCTCATCAATTGTCTCCATACCCCATTTTATGCATGTTAACACCTTATTAGCCTTTGTTGCTGCATTTTGACATTGCGTACTGCTACCAAGTTTATTATCGATGAGCACCCCAAAATCTTTTTTAACTACCGTCATCCCTACATTTTCCCCATTTAGTTTACAGGCTACCTGATTATTCTTAGTCCAAAAGTGCATAACTTTACATTTGTCTATATTGAACCTCATTCTCCATTTATCCGCCCAGACCTCAAGTCTAGATAAGTCATTCTGTAGAGACTCAACATCCTTGTCTGAATTAATTATTCTACATAGTTTAGTATCATCTGCGAAAATTTACACTGTGCTTTCCAGTCCCTCTCCTAGGTCATTAATGAATATGTTAAACAGCAATGGCCTGAGTACTGAGCCCTGAGGTATTCCACTGAGTACTGAAGCCCATTCAGAGTACATCCCATTAATCCCCACTTGCTGTTCCCTATTTAACGGCCAATTACTCACTCAAGTACAAATAGTGTTTCCTACCCCAATCTCTTAGTTTGAGAATTAGTCTCCTGTGTGGAACTTTGATAAAGGCCTTAGCAAAGTCCAAAAAGATCACATCCACTGCTTGACCCTGATCAATATTAGCGCTCAAAAATAGAAGTTTAAGATATATCCCTGCGCACTCTTACCGCAGCCAAACCCAAGGTACTACCCTGGTGTGTCATCTTACGCACCCAAATGGATATACGAAAAGAGATTTGGATAGGACCCTTAGTGGCGTAGATATACAAACAATTCTTGATATATTACTAGTGATGAGCGGGTTCGGTTTCTCGGAAACCGAACCCCCTCGAACTTCATCCATTTTACACGGATCCGAGGCATACTCGGATTCTCCCGTGTGGCTCGGGTAACCCGAGCGTGCCCAAACGTCATCATCCCGCTGTCGGATTCTCGCGAGATTCGGATTCTATATAAGCAGCCGTGCGTCGCCGCCATTTTCACTCGTGCATTGGAAATATTAGGGAGCGGACGTGGCTGGCGTCCTCTCCGTTATTGTTGAACTTGATTGTGCTGTGCACTATTGCTTAATTGTGGGGAGGGCTGGGGAGCAGCTGTATAATATAGGAGGAGTACAGTGCAGAGTTTTGCTGATCAGTGACCACCAGTTATCCGTTCTCTGCCTGAAAAAAACGCTCCATATCTGTGCTGTGTGCTGCATATATCTGTGCTCACACTGCTTAATTGTGGGGACTGGGGAGCAGCTGTATTATATAGCAGGAGTACAGTGCAGAGTTTTGCTGAGAGTGACCACCAGTATATGTTGTCTGCCTGAAAAACACTCCATATCTGTGCTCAGTGTGCTGCTTTATTGTCGGGACTGGGGACCACCAGTATAATATTATATAGGAGGAGTACAGTGCAGAGTTTTGCTGACCAGTGACCACCAGTATATAATATATAGCATTACGGTACAGTAGGCCACTGCTGTACCTACCTCTGTGTCGTCATTAAGTATACTATCCATCTACATTGTATACTTGTGGTGCATTTTAGTTTTGCAGTTTGCTGACACAGTGACCACCAGTATACTATATATAATAGCAGTACGGTACGGAAGGCCACTGCTGTACCTACCTCTGTGTCGTCATTAAGTATACTATCCATCTACATTCTATACCTGTGGTGCATTTTAGTTTTGCAGTTTGCTGACACAGTGACCACCAGTATACTATATATAGCAGTACGGAAGGCCACTGCTGTACCTACCTCTGTGTCGTCATTAAGTATACTATCCATCTACATTCTATACCTGTGGTGCATTTTAGTTTTGTAGTTTGCTGACACAGTGACCACCAGTATACTATATATAGCAGTACGGAAGGCCACTGCTGTACCTACCTCTGTGTCGTCATTAAGTATACTATCCATCTACATTCTAAACCTGTGGTGCATTTTAGATTTGCAGTTTGCTGACACAGTGACCACCAGTATACTATATATAGCAATACGGAAGGCCACTGCTGTACCTACCTCTGTGTCGTCATTAAGTATACTATCCATCTACATTCTATACCTGTGGTGCATTTTAGTTTTGCAGTTTGCTGACACAGTGACCACCAGTATACTATATATAGCAGTACGGAAGGCCACTGCTGTACCTACCTCTGTGTCGTCATTAAGTATACTATCCATCTACATTCTATACCTGTGGTGCATTTCAGTTTTGCAGTTTGCTTACACAGTGACCACCAGTATACTATATATAGCAGTACGGAAGGCCACTGCTGTACCTACCTCTGTGTCGTCATTAAGTATACTATCCATCTACATTCTATACCTGTGGTGCATTTTAGTTTTGCAGTTTGGTGACACAGTGACCACCAGTATACTATATATAGCAGTACGGAAGGCCACTGCTGTACCTACCTCTGTGTCGTCACTAAGTATACTATCCATCTACATTCTATACCTGTGGTGCATTTTAGTTTTGTAGTTTGCTGACACAGTGACCACCAGTATACTATATATAGCAGTACGGAAGGCCACTGCTGTACCTACCTCTGTGTCGTCATTAAGTATACTATCCATCTACATTCTATACCTGTGGTGCATTTTAGTTTTGCAGTTTGCTGACACAGTAACCACCAGTATACTATATATAGCAGTACGGAAGGCCACTGCTGTACCTACCTCTGTGTCGTCATTAAGTATACTATCCAACTACATTCTATACCTGTGGTGCATTTTAGTTTTGCAGTTTGCTGACACAGTGACCACCAGTATACTATATATAGCAGTACGGAAGGCCACTGCTGTACCTACCTCTGTGTCGTCATTAAGTATACTATCCATCTACATTCTATACCTGTGGTGCATTTTAGTTTTGCAGTTTGCTGACACAGTGACCACCAGTATACTATATATAGCAGTACGGAAGGCCACTGCTGTACCTACCTCTGTGTCGTCATTAAGTATACTATCCATCTACATTCTATACCTGTGGTGCATTTTAGTTTTGCAGTTTGCTGACACAGTGACCACCAGTATACTATATATAGCAGTACGGAAGGCCACTGCTGTACCAATCTCTGTGTCGTCATTAAGTATACTATCCATCTACATTCTATACCTGTGGAGCATTTTAGTTTTGCAGTTTGCTGACACAGTGACCGCCAGTATAAAATATATAGCAGTACGGAAGGCAACTGCTGTACCTACCTCTGTGTCGTCATTAAGTATACTATCCATCTACATTCTATACCTGTGGTGCATTTTAGTTTTGCAGTTTGGTGACACAGTGACCACCAGTATACTATATATAGCAGTACGGAAGGCCACTGCTGTACCTACCTCTGTGTTAGGCGCCGGGGTCCGCTCGTCGGTGCGGCCCGGCGCCTAGCAACCAGGGACGCCGTGCGCGTACAGCCGCCGGCTCCCTGGCAACGCTAGACGCCGGGCGCACGGAGCCGCACGGACCCTAGCAATGGGGACGCCACTGGCGGACCGCGTTCCCCGTTGCTGGGTCCATTTAAATTAGTAAGGGCACCTGTTTCCTGGCCGTGCAGCAAGGCAGCTGCACGACATTCATGCAATCAGCACTGGCAGCAGTTGATTGGAGGGCTTCGGTTTATATGCTCTTGCAGTGCCTCACACAGACGCCGGTAATAGCTTCCTGCAAGCTGTATCTGTTTGCTGAGAGTGTTTCCAGTCCTGCTGTATCCGGTCGTTCCTGTCCTCAGTTGTCCTGCACTCGGAAGTCGTCATCTGTTCCTAGAGTCCTGACTGAGCACCGTTAAACATCCAGTGGTGTTCGTGAGTCGCGGCGTAGCCGTGTGTTGCGGCTTGGCCGCTTTATTACTTATTATTTATTATTTGTGTTTCGGAGCTTTTGCGGAGGATTCCGCTCCCACAGATCCACTCTGGTATCCAGCGGTGCTGGGTAGGAGTAATGGACTAGTGGATTTTGGTTGTCCTTTTATCTGGCGGTTTTTCCCGCGCATACTTCAAGTTTGGTTAGTTAGCTTGTTGCCCTTGGCCTGTTGTAGTCAGAGGTCCTCTTGTCATCATCCTGCCTCGGATTTCCCTTTGTCTCTCACTAAGACCGGGGGGCACCGGAGTTGGGCAGACATAATCCGCCTTTCAAACGTGGCTGCCAGGGGCTCAAGAAACCATAGTCTCGCAAGGGATTTCCGATAGCACGGGTGAGACAATAGAGTTAGGGCGCCAGGGGCAACTAGTCTTTCCTGCTCCCGTAACCAGCATTCCCTTCCAGTACTCTGGCCATTGTCATAAGATCTCCTCCGGTCAGGAGTACTGGAATCATAACATTATTACCGGCCAAACCAAAACTTAAAATTAAACAGGGTTTGATTTTTTCCTTATTCAGTTTTGTAAGAGTTATCGGCCTCATGAATCCCACAGGTTTAGGGCCAAATCCTGGTCAGCTCCTAGTCAGCCAGATTCAAGAACTTACTCAGATGGTTCAGGATCTTTACCTGCGGGTGAAGTCGCAGGAAGATCTTTTACGAACTTCCCCGAGGGTAGTCCCTGAACCAAAAATGCACTTGCCTGACCGTTTTTCTGGTGATAGGAAGGAGTTTTTTTAATTTTAAAGAATCCTGTAAACTTTATTTTCGTTTAAGACCGATCTCCTCAGGTACTGAATCTCAGCGGGTTGGAATCATTATTTCTTTGCTCCAGGGGGATCCTCAGACCTGGGCATTTGGTTTAAAAGCAGAGGATCCGGAATTGTTGTCAGTCGACGCTTTTTTGGGGTCTTTAGGGCTTTTGTATGATGACCCTGATAGAGAGGCATCCGCTGAGAGTCAGTTACGCGCTCTCAGACAGGGTAGAAATCCTGCAGAGGTTTATTGTACAGAGTTTCGCCGTTGGTCGAACGACTGTGGCTGGAATGACCCAGCCCTGCGCAGTCAGTTTCGCCTCGGCTTATCTGAGTCTATAAAAGACAGTCTCCTTCAGTATCCCGCTCCTGAGACTCTCGATAAACTCATGGAGCTTTCTATTAAGATTGATCGACGTCTCAGAGAGCGGAGGGCTGAAAAAGGAGCACCAGTCAGGACTACTCCATGTGTATTTTCCATTCCTGAGGACGTAGAGGAGCCCATGCAGATGGGTCTCTCCCGACTGTCTCCAGAAGAAAGAGCCAGAAGGCAAAACTCTGGTCTTTGTTTGTACTGTGGGGGTAAGGGACACTTTGCCCGTAATTGTCCGAACAAGTCGGGAAACGCCTCGACCAAGTGAATTGTGAGGGGGTTCACTTTGGTCTGCAGCTTATCTCCTCGAATAACTCCCTTTTAGTCCCAGCTAAAGTTTCTTTTGGCAGCCTCAGTTCTTCGGTGTCGGCTTTTGTCGACAGTGGAGCTGCAGGGAACTTTATGGACTTAACTTGGGCCAAGGCCTTAGGTATTCCTCAGTTAGCCTTGGGTAGGTGTATCACCATGCATGGTTTAGATGGGAGTCCCTTGTCCAATGGGGTTATTTCCCTCTGTACACCTCCTGTACTACTTACGGTAGGAGCTCTTCATTCCGAAAAGATCGAGTTCTTCCTTACCCATTGCCCAGCAGTTCCAGTGGTTCTTGGTCACCCTTGGCTGGCCTTTCATAATCCCACCATTGATTGGCAGTCGGGGGAGATTTCACAATGGGGTACCATCTGTAATAAGGAATGTATTACGTTTCCCGTTAGAATAGCTGCTGCCATTCCCGAACTCATTCCCGTGGAATACCAGGACTTTGTTGATGTGTTTTCCAAGGGCAATGCGGACATTCTGCCTCCCCATCGGCCTTATGATTGTGCTATTGAGCTAATTCCCGGTGCCACATTGCCAAAGGGAAGGTTATATGCTTTATCCGGACCAGAAACTGCGGCCATGAATGAGTATGTTAAGGAGAGTCTAGGGAAAGGATTTATCAGGCCATCTAAATCCCCTTTAAGTGCAGGCTTCTTCTTTGTGGAGAAAAAAGATGGATCACTCAGACCTTGCATTGACTTTAGAGCCCTGAATAAGATCTCAGTTAAAAATACTTATCCTCTGCCGCTGATTTCTGTCCTCTTTGATCAGCTGCGTTCGGCTGTGTTTTTTTCTAAAATTGACCTGAGGGGAGCATATAACCTCATCCGGAGATGAGTGGAAGACGGCTTTCAGTACTCAGTCGGGTCACTACGAGTATCTGGTGATGCCGTTCGGCTTGTCTAACGCTCCGGCAGTTTTCCAGGATCTCATTAACGATGTGCTCCGTGACTTTCTAGGAAGATTCGTGGTGGTTTACTTAGTCGACATCCTGATCTATTCTGACTCAATTGAACAACATGTTACCCAGGTGCGTCAGGTTCTTCAAAAATTACGTGAAAATCATCTATATGCCAAGCTGGAGAAGTGTGAGTTTCATGTCACGGAGGTATCCTTTTTAGGGTACATTATTTCCCCTCGGGGATTCTGCATGGAACCTAAGAAGCTCCAAGCCATCCTTAGTTGGGCGCAACCCACCAACTTAAAAGCAATTCAGCGCTTTTTAGGGTTTGCGAATTATTATAGAAGATTTATTCATTCTTTTTCCGACCTGGTTGCTCCCATGGTGGCACTGACTAAGAAGGGAGCGGATCCTACCAACTGGTCACGTGAAGCTGAGTTATCCTTTCAGGCCTTGAAACAAGCTTTTGTCTCAGCTCCAGTCCTCAGACATCCCAACCCAGAATTGCCCTTCATTGTTGAGGTTGATGCCTCGGAGGTTGGAGTGGGGGCTATCCTATCTCAAAAGGATCCGGAGTCTCTGGAACTACATCCTTGTGCCTTCATGTCCAGGAAATTCTCATCCGCTGAATCCAACTACGATGTTGGTAACCGGGAGTTACTGGCTATTAAATGGGCTTTCGAGGAGTGGAGACATTGGCTTGATCGAGCAACACATACCATTTCAGTATTGACTGACCACAAAAATCTTCAGTACATCGAATCAGCTAAGCGGCTGAATGCCCGGCAGGCTCGTTGGGCTTTATTTTTTACTCGTTTCAAGTTTATTATCACCTTTAGGCCAGGTTCCAAGAATACCAAGGCGGATGCCCTGTCACGCAGTTTTCTTCCAGTTCATAATAACAGTCCTGTTACTCCCATACTTCCGTCTTCAGTCATTTGGGCAGGCCTCACACAAGATTTATTTACCCAGTTAAAGCAGCTTCAACATCAAGCTCCTGGAAATACTCCTGCTGGTCGTCTTTACGTCCCTGAGTTTTTGAGAGCTACTGTTTTGACTGAATTTCATGATAGCAAAGTTGCCGGGCATCCGGGGATCTCTAAGACTTTGGAATTAGTCTCCCGCTCAGTATGGTGGCCTGGTCTTTCTAAAGACATTAAGGAGTTTGTTTTTTCTTGTCAGGTCTGTGCACAGCATAAGGTTCCCCGTTCCTTGCCTATCGGGCAACTTATGCCCTTAAATGTTCCTCTCAGGCCATGGTCTCATATTTCCATGGATTTTGTGGTAGACCTCCCTCTGTCAGCCGGATTCCGAGTCATATGGGTGGTAGTGGACCGTTTTAGCAAGATGGCTCATTTCATTGCTCTTCCCCGACTGCCATCTGCCCAGGGATTGGTTGTTTTGTTTCTCCGCCATGTTTTCAGACTTCATGGGTTGCCCACTGATATTGTTTCTGATCAGGGTCCACAATTCATTGCACAATTCTGGAAGTCCTTTTGTGCCTCATTAAAGATGAAATTGTCTTTAACATCCGGTTACCATCCCCAATCCAACGGGCAGACCGAGCGAGTTAATCAATCATTAAAACAGTATTTGCGTTTATACTCAGCCAAACTCCAGAATGATTGGTCCGAGTTTCTTCCTTTGGCGGAGTTTGCTTACAATAATTCTTGTCATTCCTCCACTAATGTGTCTCCATTCTTTTCAGTTTTTGGTTTTCACCCCAGAGCTAATTCTTTTTTTCAACATTCTTCTGTTTCCTCGCTAACCTTAACCTCTCATCTCAGAGTCATTTGGAAAAAAGTGCACCTTGCCCTCAGAAAAGCGGCATTTCGAGAGAAAATTTTTTCGGACAGGCTCCGACGTCCTTGCACTTTTAAGGTGGGAGACAGGGTATGGTTGTCGACTCGTAACATTAGACTTCGACAAACCTCAGCTAGATTGGGCCCCAAATTTATTGGACCATTTCATATTATTAAAAAAATCAACCCAGTTGCTTTCCGGTTACGTTTACCAAGAGCTCTCCGGATCAGAAATACGTTCCATTGCTCCCTGTTGAAACCATACGTTTCTTCCAGTAGATTTCCTCGGAAGATCTCTCAGGGGAAATCACCAGTAGATGTACAGGGACAACAGGAGTTCTTGGTGGAGAAGGTTCTCGATTCCAAATTGTCCCGGGGTCGGCTTTATTTTCTGGTGCACTGGAGAGGCTATGGTCCAGAGGAAAGGTCTTGGGTCCTGGATAAGGATCTCCATGCCCCGAGGCTCAAGAGGGCATTTTTTCGGGAATTTCCTCGGAAACCTGGCTTTAGGGGTTCCTTGACCCCTCCTCAAGGGGGGGGTACTGTTAGGCGCCGGGGTCCGCTCGTCGGTGCGGCCCGGCGCCTAGCAACCAGGGACGCCGTGCGTGTACAGCCGCCGGCTCCCTGGCAACGCTAGACGCCGGGCGCACGGAGCCGCACGGACCCTAGCAACGGGGACGCCACTGGCGGACCGCGTTCCCCGTTGCTGGGTCCATTTAAATTAGTAAGGGCACCTGTTTCCTGGCCGTGCAGCAAGGCAGCTGCACGGCATTCATGCAATCAGCACTGGCAGCAGTTGATTGGAGGGCTTCGGTTTATATGCTCTTGCAGTGCCTCACACAGACGCCGATAATAGCTTCCTGCATGCTGTATCTGTTTGCTGAGAGTGTTTCCAGTCCTGCTGTATCCGGTCGTTCCTGTCCTCAGTTGTCCTGCACTCGGAAGTCGTCATCTGTTCTTAGAGTCCTGACTGAGCACCGTTAAACATCCAGTGGTGTTCGTGAGTCGCGGCGTAGCCGTGTGTTGCGGCTTGGCCGCTTTATTACTTATTATTTATTATTTGTGTTTCGGAGCTTTTGCGGAGGATTCCGCTCCCACAGATCCACTCTGGTATCCAGCGGTGCTGGGTAGGAGTAATGGACTAGTGGATTTTGGTTGTCCTTTTATCTGGCGGTTTTTCCGCGCATACTTCAAGTTTGGTTAGTTAGCTTGTTGCCCTTTGCCTGTTGTAGTCAGAGGTCCTCTTGTCATCATCCTGCCTGGGATTTCCCTTTGTCTCTCACTAAGACCGGGGGGCACCGGAGTTGGGCAGACATAATCCGCCTTTCAAACGTGGCTGCCAGGGGCTCAAGAAACCATAGTCTCGCAAGGGATTTCCGATAGCACGGGTGAGACAATAGAGTTAGGGCGCCAGGGGCAACTAGTCTTTCCTGCTCCCGTAACCAGCATTCCCTTCCAGTACTCTGGCCATTGTCATAAGATCTCCTCCGGTCAGGAGTACTGGAATCATAACACTCTGTGTCGTCATTAAGTATACTATCCATCTACATTCTATACCTGTGGTGCATTTTAGTTTTGCAGTTTGCTGACACAGTGACCACCAGTATACTATATATAGCAGTACGGAAGGCCACTGCTGTACCTACCTCTGTGTCGCAATTAAGTATACTATCCATCTACATTCTATACCTGTCGTGCATTTTGGTTTTGCAGTTTGCTAACACAGTAACCACCAGTATACTATATAGAGCAGTACGGAAGGCCACTGCTGTACCTACCTCTGTGTCGTCATTAAGTATACTATCCATCTACATTCTATACCTGTGGTGCATTTTAGTTTTGCAGTTTGCTGACACAGTGACCACCAGTATACTATATATAGCAGTACGGAAGGCCACTGCTGTACCTACCTCTGTGTCGTCATTAAGTATACTATCCATCTACATTCTATAACTGTGGTGCATTTTAGTTTTGCAGTTTGCTGACACAGTAACCACCAGTATACTATATATAGCAGTACGGAAGGCCACTGCTGTACCTACCTCTGTGTCGTCACTAAGTATACTATCCATCTACATTCTATACCTGTGGTGCATTTTAGTTTTGCAGTTTGCTGACACAGTGACCACCAGTATACTATACTATATATAGCAGTACGGAAGGCCACTGCTGTACCTACCTCTGTGTCGTCATTAAGTATACTATCCATCTACATTCTATACCTGTGGTGCATTTTAGTTTTGCAGTTTGCTGACACAGTGACCACCAGTATACTAAATATAGCAGTACGGAAGGCCACTGCTGTACCTACCTCTGTGTCGTCATTAAGTATACTATCCATCTACATTCTATAACTGTGGTGCATTTTAGTTTTGCAGTTTGCTGACACAGTGACCACCAGTATACTATATATAGCAGCACGGAAGGCCACTGTTGTACCTACCTCTGTGTCGTCATTAAGTATACTATCCATCTACATTCTATACCTGTGGTGCATTTTAGTTTTGCAGTTTGCTGACACAGTGACCACCAGTATACTATATATAGCAGTACGGAAGGCCACTGCTGTACCTACCTCTGTGTCGTCATTAAATATACTATCCATCTACATTCTATACCTGTGGTGCATTTTAGTTTTGCAGTTTGCTGACACAGTGACCACCAGTATACAGTATATAGCAGTACGGAAGGCCACTGCTGTACCTACCTCTGTGTCGTCATTAAGTATACTATCCATCTACATTCTATACCTGTGGTGCATTTTAGTTTTGCAGTTTGCTGACACAGTGACCACCAGTATACTATATATAGCAGTACGGAAGGCCACTGCTGTACCTACCTCTGTGTCGTCATTAAGTATACTATCCATCTACATTCTATACCTGTGGTGCATTTTAGTTTTGCAGTTTGCTGACACAGTGACCACCAGTATACTGTATATAGCAGTACGGAAGGCCACTGCTGTACCTACCTCTGTGTCATCATTAAGTATACTATCCATCTACATTCTATACCTGTGGTGCATTTTAGTTTTGCAGTTTGCTGACACAGTGACCACCAGTATATATAGCAGTACGGTACCTAAGGCCACTGCTCTACCTACCTCTGTGTCGTCAAGTATACTATCCATCCATACCTGTGGTGCATTTCAGTTGTGCGCAGTATATATAGTAGTAGGCCATTGCTATTGATACTGGCATATAATTCCACACATTAAAAAATGGAGAACAAAAATGTGGAGGTTAAAATAGGGAAAGATCAAGATCCACTTCCACCTCGTGCTGAAGCTGCTGCCACTAGTCATGGCCGAGACGATGAAATGCCATCAATGTCGTCTGCCAAGGCCGATGCCCAATGTCATAGTAGAGAGCATGTAAAATCCAAAAAACAAAAGTTCAGTAAAATGACCCAAAAATCAAAATTAAAAGCGTCTGAGGAGATGCGTAAACTTGCCAATATGCCATTTACGACACGGAGTGGCAGGGAATGGCTGAGGCCCTGGCCTATGTTCTTGGCTAGTGGTTCAGATTCACATGAGGATGGAAGCACTCATCCTCTCGCTAGAAAAATGAAAAGACTTAAGCTGGCAAAAGCACAGCAAAGAACTGTGCGTTCTTCTAAATCACAAATACCCAAGGAGAGTCCAATTGTGTCGGTTGCGATGCCTGCCCTTTCCAACACTGGACGGGAAGAGCTTGCACCTTCCACCATTTGCACGCTCCCTGCAAGTGCTTGAAGGAGCACCTGCAGTCCAGTTCCTGATAGTCAAATTGAAGATGTCACTGTTGTAGTACACCAGGATGAGGATATGGGTGTTGCTGGCGCTGGGGAGGAAATTGACAAGGAGGATTCTGATGGTGAGGTGGTTTGTTTAAGTCAGGCACCCGGGGAGACACCTGTTGTCCGTGGGACGAATATGGCCATTGACATGCCTGGTCAAAATACAAAAAAAATCAGCTCTTCGGTGTGGAATTATTTCAACACAAATGCGGACAACAGGTGTCAAGCCGTGTGTTGCCTTTGTCAAGCTGTAATAAGTAGGGGTAAGGACGTTAACCACCTCGGAACATCCTCCCTTATACGTCACCTGCAGCGCATTCATCATAAGTCAGTGACAAGTTCAAAAACTTTGGGTGACAGCAGAAGCAGTCCACTGACAACTAAATCCCTTCCTCTTGTAACCAAGCTCCTGCAAACCACACCACCAACTCCCTCAGTGTCAATTTCCTCCTTACCCAGGAAAGCCAATAGTCCTGCAGGCCATGTCACTGGCAAGTCTGACGAGTATTCTCCTGCCTGGGATTCCTCCGATGCATCCTTGAGTGTAACGCCTACTGCTGCTGGCGCTGCTGTTGTAGCTGCTGGGAGTCGATCGTCATCCCAGAGGGGAAGTCGGAAGACCACTTGTACTAGCAATTGACTGTCCAACAGTCCTTTGCGAGGAAGATGAAATATCACAGCAGTCATCCTGCTGCAAAGCAGATAACTCAGGCCTTGGCAGCCTGGGCGGTGAGAAACGTGGTTCCGGTGTCCACCGTTAATTCAGAGCCAACTAGAGACTTGATTGAGGTACTGTGTCCCCGGTACCAAATACCATCTAGGTTCCATTTCTCTAGGCAGGCGATACCGAAAATGTACACAGACCTCAGAAAAAGACTCACCAGTGTCCTAAAAAATGCAGTTGTACCAAATGTCCACTTAACCACGGACATGTGGACAAGTGGAGCAGGGCAGACTCAGGACTATATGACTGTTACAGCCCACTGGGTAGATGTATTGCCTCCCACAGCAAGAACAGCAGCGGCGGCACCAGTAGCAGCATCTCGCAAACGCAACTCGTTCCTAGGCAGGCTACGCTTTGTATCACCGCTTTCCAGAAGAGGCACACAGCTGACAACCTCTTATGGGAACTGAGGAAGATCATCGCAGAATGGCTTACCCCAATTGGACTCTCCTGGGGATTTGAGACATCGGACAACGCCAGCAATATTGTGCATTCATTACATCTGGGCAAATTTCAGCACGTCCCATGTTTTGCACATACATTGAATTTGGTGGTGCAGAATTATTTAAAAAACGACAGGGGCGTGCTAGAGATGCTGTCGGTGGCCCGAAGAATTGCGGGCCACTTTCGGCATTCAGCCACCGCGTACAGAAGACTGGAGCACCACCAAACATTCCTGAACCTGCCCTGCCATCATCTGAAGCAAGAGCTGGTAACGAGGTGGAATTCAACCCTCTATATGCTTCAGAGGATGGAGGAGCAGCAAAAGGCCATTCAAGCCTATACATCTGCCCACGATATAGGCAAAGGAGGAGGAATGCACCTGACTCAAGCGCAGTGGAGAATGATTTCAACGTTGTGCAAGGTTCTGCAACCCTGTGAACTTGCCACACGTGAAGTCAGTTCAGACACTGCCAGCCTGAGTCAGGTCATTCCCCTCATCAGGCTTTTGCAGAAGAAGCTGGAGACATTGAAGGAGGAGCTAAAACAGAGCGATTCCGCTAGGCATGTGGGACTTGTGGATGGAGCCCTTAATTCGCTTAACCAGGATTCACGGGTGGTCAATCTGTTGAAATCAGAGCACTACATTTTGGCCACCGTGCTCGATCCTAGATTTAAAACCTACGTTGTATCTCTCTTTCCGGCAGACACAAGTCTGCAGAGGTTCAAAGACCTGCTGGTGAGAAAATTGTCATGTCAAGCGGAACGTGACCCGTCAACATCTCCTCCTTCACATTCTCCCGCAACTGGGGGTGCGAGGAAAAGGCTAAGAATTCCGAGCCCACCCGCTGGCGGTGATGCAGAGCAGTCTGGAGCGAGTGCTGACATCTGGTCCGGACTGAAGGACCTGCCAACGATTACTGACATGTCGTCTACTGTCACTGCATATGATTCTCTCACCATTGAAAGAATGGTGGAGGATTATATTAGTGACCGCATCCAAGTAGGCACGTCAGACAGTCCGTACGTATACTGGCAGGAAAAAGAGGCAATTTGGAGGCCCTTGCACAAACTGGCTTTATTCTACCTAAGTTGCCCTCCCTCCAGTGTGTACTCCGAAAGAGTGTTTAGTGCAGCCGCTCACCTTGTCAGCAATCGGCGTACGAGGTTACTTCCAGAAAATATGGAGTAGATGATGTTCATCAAAATGAATTATAATCAATTCCTCCGTGGAGACATTCACCAGCAGCAATTGCCTCCACAAAGTACACAGGGACCTGAGATGGTGGATTCCAGTGGGGACGAATTAATAATCTGTGAGGAGGGGGATGTACACAGTGAAAGGGGTGAGGAATCGGAGGATGATGATGAGGTGGACATCTTGCCTCTGTAGAGCCAGTTTGTGCAAGGAGAGATTGATTGCTTCTTTTTTTGGTGGGGGCCCAAACCAACCAGTCATTTCAGTCACAGTCGTGTGGCAGACCCTGTCGCTGAAATGATGGGTTCGTTAAAGTGTGCATGTCCTTTTTATACAAAAATAAGGATGGGTGGGAGGGCCCAAGGACAATTCCATCTTGCACCTCTTTTTTCTTTAATTTTTCTTTGCATCATGTGCTGTTTGGGGACAATTTTTTTGAAGTGCCATCCTGCCTGACACTGCAGTGCCACTCTTAGATGGGCCAGGTGTTTGTGTAGGCCACTTGTGTCGCTTAGCTTAGTCACACAGCGACCTTGGTGCGCCTCTTTTTTTCTTTGCATCATGTGCTGTTTGGGGACAATTTTTTTGAAGTGCCATCCTGCCTGACACTGCAGTGCCACTCCTAGATGGGCCAGGTGTTTGTGTCGGCCACTTGTGTTGCTTAGCTTAGTCACACAGCGACCTTGGTGCGCCTCTTTTTTTCTTTGCATCATGTGCTGTTTGGGGACTATTTTTTTGAAGTGCCATCCTGCCTGACACTGCAATGCCACTCCTAGATGGGCCAGGTGTTTGTGTCGGCCACTTGTGTCGCATAGCTTAGCCATCCAGCGACCTTGGTGCAAATTTTAGGACTAAAAATAATATTGTGAGGTGTGAGGTGTTCAGAATAGACTGGAATTGAGTGGAAATTATGGTTATTGAGGTTAATAAAACTATGGGATCAAAATGACCCCCAAATTCTATGATTTAAGCTGTTTTTTAGGGTTTTTTGTAAAAAACACCCGAATCCAAAACACACCCGAATCCGACAAAAAATATTTTCGGTGAGGTTTTGCCAAAACGCGTCCGAATCCAAAACATGGCTGCGGAACCGAATCCAAAACCAAAACACAAAACCCGAAAAATGTCCGGTGCACATCACTATATATTACCCATGTGGGTCAGAGTCCGTCAATTTCACAAAGAAAAGTACATATATGGATTCGTTTCCAAGGAGTAATATGTGGAGAAAACACAGTTTGTACACAAATGTTCAGTACAACTCCTTAGAACAGCTCAAGATTAGATTTCAACCCAGACTCCTTTGACTGTGTAGTATTCGGGATGTGAAGTTCTATTCATAAGGTTCACCTCAGTGATACTTGTGAAATATTGCTCACATGTGTGCTTACTTCAAAAATCTTAAAATAACACCTATAAAGGTTTCTTTTCGCCCTTCTATAAGTGGTTCTAATGAAATGAGAATCGTGTGCAGTCATACACCCTTATTCAGATTCCTTCGGCATAAAAATGCTCACATTCGTGCTTACTTCAAGATGCGACGTACTCTCTTGTAAAGGTTTCTTTCAATGTGTCCAAGTGCTGTCCTCTTTCATTCCTTCGATTTGCTCGGTAGTAAGCACAAAAATGAAGGGATGTATGAGGGTACACACAATATTTATTGCTAAAAAATTTTTTTACATTCACAAAACCGATTTGGTATATCACAATATGATCAGTGATACAAATGCCAAGTGATACAGCAAAAAAATCATGAGAAAAAGATGGTAACCCGGGATGTCTCACCATTTTGCTGGGTACACTAATAGGGCTTTTCCTCAGTTTTCACATGCTCCACCAACGCGTTTCAACTTCAGGTAAGTCTTTGTCAAGGTGCATGTGAAGATTGACTTGGATGCTATAGAGACGCGCTCTGCTTCCGTAATTTGCTTTAAGGCCCGGTGGGAGCATGACGTGTCCAGAAGAAATTGGAGTGCAAACCGGATGTCCGGTGGAACAGCGGTGCGTTCCACATTGATTGGAATGCATGCCGGAAAACACATCCCCGTATTGCTATTTATTAAGTTTTATACAAAGTTTTAAATCAGTTTCAAGTTGTCTCTATATATTATATTCAAAGGATAATCATTAGATTTTATTTTTATGTATATTTTATACAACCTCACCCAGGAAGAGGTGGGGCCTATATGGCTTACAAAGTATTAGTAACATCCAAGTCAGTCTTCACATACACCTTGACAAAGACTTACCTGAAGTTGAAACGCGTTGGTGGAGCATGTGAAAACTGAGGAAAAGCCCTATTAGTGTACCCAGCAAAGTGGCGAGACATCCCGGGTTACCATCTTTTTCTCACAATTTTTTTGCTGTGTCACTTGGCATTTGTATCACTGATCATATTGTGATATACCAAATCGGTTTTGTGAATTTAATTTTTATTTTATCAATAAATATTGTGTGTACCCTCATACATCCCTTCATTTTTGTGCTTACTACCGAGCAAAAAGGAATGAAAGAGGACAGCACTTGGACACATTGAAAGAAACCTTTACAAGAGAGTCTGTCGCATCTTGAAGTAAGCACGAATGTGAGCATTTTTATGCCAAAGGAATCTGAATATGGGTGTATGATTGCACACGATTCTCATTTCGTTAGAACCATTTATAGAAGGGCGAAAAGAGACCTTTATAGGTGTTATTTTAAGCTTTTTGAAGTAAGCACACATGTGAGCAATATATCACAAGTACCACTGAGGTGAACCTTACGAATAGAACTTCACATCCCAAATACTACATAGTCAAAGGAGTCTGGGTTGAAATCTAATCTCGAGCTCTTCTAAAGAGTTGTAC
Source organism: Pseudophryne corroboree (assembly GCF_028390025.1). Classification (NCBI taxonomy): domain Eukaryota; kingdom Metazoa; phylum Chordata; class Amphibia; order Anura; family Myobatrachidae; genus Pseudophryne; species Pseudophryne corroboree. The sequence continues at coordinate 673,599,695 of NC_086446.1, forward strand.
TGAACATTTGTGTACAAACTGTGTTTTCTCCACATATTACTTCTTGGAAACAAATCCATATATGTACTTTTCTTTGTGAAATTGACGGACTCTGACCCACACGGGTAATATATCAAGAATTGTTTGTATATCTGCGCCACTAAGGGTCCTATCCAAATCTCTTTTCGAATATTATCGCTCACTTTCTCGTAGAAGCTTATTAAGTTAGTTTGACATGACCTGTCCTTCACAAATCCATGCTGATTCCTAGTAATAACCTTGGAGGTATCCAAGTACTCTAGTATGCTATCCCTTAATATACCTTCTAGTATTTTCCCCACTATAGATGTCAAGCTTACCAGTCTGTAGTTCCCGGGGAGCGTTTTAATACCCTTTTTAAATATTGGGACTACCTCTTCTATACGCCAGTCCTTTGGTATCATTCCTGATCTAACTGACTCTCTGAAGATCAAATATAGAGGTTTTGATATCTCTACGTTGAGTTCCATAAGAACCCTGGGGTGGAGTTCATCCGGCCCAGGAGATTTATTTATCTTAATTTTACTTAGTCTCTCCCTCTACTCCCTTGTTTAACCAAATCCCAAGCAACGAGTCGTTAATATAGTTTATGTTATGCTCTATTCTCGTCAACCTGTCCTCTTTCGTGAATACTGATGAAAAGAATGTATTAAATAAATCCGCTTTTACCCTATCATTATTAATCAAGACATCCAACTTACCCTTTTAAGGCCCAATATTCTCCCTTTTTAACCTTTTACCGTTTATAAACTTAAAGAACTTTTTGGGGTTTGTTTTACTCTCCTTAGCGATTTGTTTTTCGTTTTCTATTTTAGCTGCTCTGATTGCTTTTTTGCATTTTTTGTTACATTCCTTGTAGAACTGGAATGATTCCACCGTTCCATCATCCTTAAATGTTTTAAAAGCACGCCTCTTTTTATCCATTTGTTCCTTGACCTTCTTATTAAGCCACATCGGTTTGAATTTCCTACTTCTGTTTTTGTTGACTTTGGGAATATATAAATTAATGTACTTATTGAGCACAATTGTAAAAACATCCCACATTTCAGCAGTATTCTTACCATGAAATACAATTTCCCAATTGATCTCCTTCATTGCTTGTTTCAGCAATGTGAAATTAGCTTTCCTAAAGTTAAAAGTCTTAGTTAAACCCTTATATTGTTATTTTTGGAAGCTGATATCGAATGTGATCATATTGTGATCGCTATTTCCTAGAGTCTCCCGCACTTTAGTATTTGATATTATCTCCTCATTATTAGTTAGTACTATGTCCAGTATAGCCCCTTGCCTAGTAGGTTCCTCAATTACCTGGGACAAGTAATGATCTTTTAGCATGTTTAAGAACCTGTTAACCCTAGCTGTATTTACTGTTTCGGTGTTTCAGTTTATGTCCGGGTAATTAAAGCCCCAACAATAATGACGTCCCCCATACCTGCAGCTTTTTCGATTTGCTGCAAGAGTTGTAATTCATCAGCCATACTAATATCTGGCGGTTTATAGCATGTCCCTATTAAAAGTTTTTTTGTATCTTTACCCCCACTCAAAATTTCAACCCATAATGACTCTACGTTATCTCCAGTCCCCTCGTAAATGACCTCCTTTAAATATGGTTTTAAGAATAGTTTAACATAGAGACAAACACCCTCTCCCTTTTTATTAGTACTATCTCTCCTGAAGAGAGTGTATCCTTCAATGTTTGCCGTCCAGTCGTGAAAATCGTCCCACCATGTCTCAGTAATGCCTAATATGTCATAATGGTCATTAAGTGCAATTGCCTCTAATTCCCCCATTTTACTTGTTAGGCTTCTCGCATTTGCAATCATACACTTAATCATACACGAAAGTGGGCGGCAATTTTTCAGTCCACTGACAGCATCACCTGCACGCCCCATTCATTTTTCAAAAATTCTGCAACTGTTGGACTTATATGGCAATACCCCTGGACTAATACAGCAGTACCCCTGGACTTATACTGCAGTGTCAGACAGGATGGCACTTTATAAAACCATGCCGCAAACAGAACATGATGCAAAGATGAAAAAGAGGTGCACAAAGGTTGCTGGATGACTAAGCTAAGCGACACAAGTGTGCGGCACAGACACCTGGCCCATCTAGGAGTGGCACTGCAGTGGCAGACAGGATGGTACTTTAAAAAAACTAGGCCCCAAACAGCACATCATGCAAAGAAGAAAAAGAGGTGCAATGAGGTAGCTGTATGACTAAGCTAAGCGACACAAACAATTGGCCCATCTAGGAGTGGCACTGCAGTGTCAGACAGGAGGGCAGATATAAAAAAAAGGCCCCAAACAGCACATCATGCAAAGATGAAAGAAAGGTGCAAAGAGGTAGCTGGATGACTAAGCTAAACGACATAAACAATTGGCCCATCTAGGAGTGGCATTGCAGTGTCAGACAGGATGGCACTTAAAAAAAAGTAGTACCCAAACAGCACATCATGCCAAGAAGTATAAGAGGGCAATGAGGTAGCTGTATGACTAAGCTAAGCGACATAAGTGTGCGGCACAAACACCTAGCCCATCTAGGGTTAGCACTGCAGTCCCACTGCACTAATGGCGGATACCGGACGTACGTCTAACACCAGCATAGTTGTTATGGCCTCAGTAATCCGTTTTGCAACAGAGTGTATATATATATATATATATATATATACGGCAGTATCACTGGAATTATATGGCAGTACCACTGGACATATAAGGCAGGATCACTGGACTGGAATCATATGCCAGTGTCACAGGAATTATATGGCAGGATCACTGGATTTATACGGCAGTACCGCTGGACATATACGGCAGTACCGCTGGACATTTACAGCAGTATCAATGGACATACACGGCAGTCACTGGACATATACGGCAGTATCACTGGACTGGACTTATACACCAGTACTACTGAAATTATATGGCAGGATCACTGGAATTATACGGCAGGATCACTGGATTTGTACGGCAGTACCGCTGGACATATACGGCAGTATCAATGGACATATACGGCAGTATCGCTGGACATATACGGCAGTATCACTGAACTGGACTTATACGCCAGTACTACTGGAATTATACGGCAGGATCACTGGACTTATACGCCAGTACCACTGGAATTATACGGCAGGATCATTGGAATTATACAGCAGGATCACTGGAATTATACGGCAGGATCACTGGATTTATACGGCAGTACCGCTGGACATATATGGCAGTATCACTGGAAATATATACGGCAGTATGACTGGACATATACAGCAGCACAGGGACACCACCTCTGGACTGATGCATGACAACACAGCACCACTGCAATGGACTGGAGTTATACAGCAGCACCGGACATATGGCAGCAGAGAACATCACCACTGTGACTGGACTGATGCAACACAAGACACCACCGCTGGACTGATTCAGCACCACTGGACTGCAATTATACAGCAGCACTGGACATATGGCAGCAGAGGACACCACCACTGTGACTGGACTGATGCAGCACAAGACACCACCACTGGACTGATGCAGCACAACACAGCACCACTGGACTTCTACAGCAGCAATGAACATATGGCAACAGAGGACACAACCACTGTGACTGGACAGATGCAGCACAAAACACTACCACTAAGGACACTGAGGATGGAGACACGTCTTCTTTCTACACTCTCCAATGCCGGAGTGAAAATGGCTGGGATGCGCGGCTCCCAGAGGCGTCGGAACTGGGGGGGGCAAGGGGGCAGCTCGCCCCCACCCCCACAAAATATGAGGCGCCACCGATATTCAGGAGGAGCGATGTGCGGTCAGCTGAAAGACCGCACATCACAACCTCCGCTCCGTGCAGGATCTGAGCAGCAGCAGGATATGGCTGGGTTCAGCCCCTCCTGCTCCCAGGCTCAGTTCAACAGCGCTGCCCGCCCCCCTTCCCTTGCCAGGGCCGGCTCACGGCCCCAGCGAAGTGTCGCGATTCGCGGGTGATTAAGGGGCGTGGCCTAACGGAGAGAAGTGCCTGCTGTCCCTGCATTGCAGAGACCTGTGGCTGGGTTGTCACAGGTAAGAGGCTGTCCGGCCTGCTCCCACTCCCTCTCCCGTAGGAGTTGTAAGGGGGGTCCAGGGGTCCATATCCTGTATGTATATAACATTAAAATAAATAATATACACTGCTCAAAAAAATAAGGGGAACACTAAAATAACACATCCTAGATCTGAATGAATGAAATATTCTTATTAAATACTTTGTTCTTTACATAGTTGAATGTGCTGACAACAAAATCACACAAAAATTATCAATGGAAATCAAATTTATTAACCCATGGAGGTCTGGATTTGGAGTCACCCTCAAAATTAAAGTGGAAAAACACACTACAGGCTGATCCAACTTTGATGTAATGTCCTTAAAACAAGTCAAAATGAGGCTCAGTAGTGTGTGTGGCCTCCACGTGCCTGTATGACCTCCCTACAATGCCTGGGCATGCTCCTGATGAGGTGACGGATGGTCTCCTGAGGGTTCTCCTCCCAGACCTGGACTAAAGCATCCGCCAACTCCTGGACAGTCTGTGGTGCAACGTGGCATTGGTGGATGGAGCGAGACATGAGGTCTGAGGAACGGGCGGGCCAGTTCATAGCATCAATGCCTTCGTCTTGCAGGAACTGCTGACACACTCCAGCCACATGAAGTCTAGCATTGTGTTGCATTGGGAGGAACCCAGGGACAACCGCACCAGCATATGGTCTCACAAGGGGTCTGAGGATCTGATCTCGGTACCTAACGGCAGTCGGACTACCTCTGGCGAGCACATTGAGGGCTGTGCGGCCCCCCAAAGAAATGCCACCCCACACCATTACTGACCCACTGCCAAACCGGTCATGCTGGAGGATGTTGCAGGCAGCAGAACGTTCTCCTTGACGTCTCCAGACTCTGTCATGTCTGTCACATGTGCTCAGTGAGAACCTGCTTTCATCTGTGAAGAGCAAAGGCGCCAGTGGCGAATTTGCCAATCTTGGTGTTCTCTGGCAAATGCCAAACGTCCTGCACGGTGTTGGGCTGTAAGCACAACCCCCACCTGTGGGCGTCGGGCCCTCATACCACCCTCATGGAGTCTGTTTCTGATTGTTTGAGTAGACACATGCACATTTGTGGCTTGCTGGAGGTTATTTTGCAGGGCTCTGGCAGTGCTCCTCCTGTTCCTCCTTGCACAAAGGCAGAGGTAGCGGTCCTGCTGCTGGGTTGTTGCCCTCCTACGGCCTCCTCCACGTCTCCTGATGTACTGGCCTGTCTCCTGGTAGCGCCTCCATGCTCTGGACACTACGCTGACAGACACAGCAAACCTTCTTGCCACAGCTCGCATTGATGTGCCATCCTGGATGAGCTGCACTACCTGAGCCACTTGTGTGGGTTGTAGGGAGGTCATACAGGCACGTGGAGGCCACACACGCTACTGAGCCTCATTTTAACTTGTTTTAAGGACATTACATCAAAGTTGGATCAGCCTGTAGTGTGTTTTTCCACTTTAATTTTGAGGGTGACTCCAAATCCAGACCTCCATGGGTTAATAAATTTGATTTCCATTGATAATTTTTGTGTGATTTTGTTGTCAGCACATTCAACTATGTAAAGAACAAAGTATTTAATAAGAATATTTCATTCATTCATTCATTCATTCATTCATTCATTCATTCATTCATTCAGATCTAGGATGTGTTATTTTAGTGTTCCCTTTATTTTTTTGAGCAGTATGTATATATATATATATATATATATATATTTATTTTTGTATTTTTTTGTTTACCGGCTCTCCTAATATGTATATAAACTGCTCCGGGTGCCCGCACTGCCATACACAATAGTGTTAGCTTCCTACAACCTTGTCTCTATGCCGCACTCCTGGATAATAAAACATCACTCAGACACCAGTTTCAGCGTTATCAACATTTCATGGTCTACACCATTTCATCAGGATATAGTCCAGGAGTGCGGCACAGAGACAAGGTTTTATATAGAGACCGCTGCCCTCTGTCTCCTCTTCTGCTGCATTGCAGCCGTCCCCAGTCTCCTCTGCACCTCCGCCAACTCCCACAGACTCCTCCTCCGCATCATCGCCAATGCCCACAGCCTCCTTCGCCCCGCGCTGACCACAGTCTCCTCATCCACCGCAAACCACAGCCTCCTCCGCACCACCGCTGCTCAATAGGTAATTTTACTCAGCTGCCTTTCTCTCTCCCTATGTCCCTGCTGTCACTCTCCCTGTCTGTCTGTCCCTTTCCCTGACCCTCTGTCACTCTCCCAGAATTTCGGCTCATACTGTGTGGTATAATGTGAATTTCGGCTCATACTGTGTGCTGTAATGTGAATTTCAGCTCATACCATGTGCTATAATGTGAATTTCGGCTCATTCTGTGTGCTATAATGTGAATTTCGGCTCATTCTATGTGCAACAATGTGAATTTCGGCTCATTCAATGTGCTATAATGTGAATTTGGCTCATACCGTGTGCTATAATGTGAATTTCGGCTCATACTGTGTGCTATAATGTGAATTTCAGCTCATTCTGTGTGCTATAATGTAAATTCCGGCTCATTCTATGTGGTATAATGTTAATTTCGGCTCATACCATTGGCTATAATGTGAATTTTGGCTCATTCTGTGTGCTATAATGTAAATTTCGGCTCAGTCTGTGTGCTATAATGTAAATTTCAGCTCATACCGTGTGGTATAATGTGAAAGGGGCACCAGTACTAGACAGTATATGGGGTACTACTATTGTGAAGCATAATGTGTATACGGGGTATATGGTGTGGTAAACTACACTGAAGGGTACGTCCCCTTTTGAGTGACCAGGCCTTTTCCAGAGCATAGTTACCGCCTTCACTTTTCCATACCCCCACTGCTCCCCGGAGGTCCCGGGGGCCAGCCTCACCTACACAATGGTGCTTGCTGGTGCAATACTGCAGTCCCAGGTGCCTCCTTCCCCCATCGCAGCACCTCCATCAGTGGGATTCCCGGTCACCATCTACATGGTGCGGCCTCCACCCCACCGTGGTGCTGCCTCCTTTTCGTCCCCATAGTATTGCCTCCTCCTCCCTGGTGGCTCCGCCTCCAGGGGCGCAAAATATAAAATTTATCTTGCCCCCCAACCTATAAATGTTCTGACGCCCCTGGCGGCTCCTTATATGGAATCCAAACCCCGCAAGAATCCGACAGCAGGATGATGACGTTTTGCCTCGCTCTGGTTTCCGAGTCAGGTGTGAAAACCCGAGCCTGACTCGGATCCGGGCTCGGTAGGCAAAGTTCGGTAGGGTTCGGTTCTCTGAGAACCGAACCCGCTCATCTCTACTTTGAAGGTGTATGCGAAAAGAACAGCCTGAAAACCCGAGCCTGACTCGGATCCAGGCTCGGAAGGCAAAGTTCGGTAGGGTTCGGTTATCTAAGAACCGAACCCACTCATCTCTACTGAATATGAACTCCAATGTGAACAGTTCTGCATCTATGAATGTAACCACTATCAGCAACATGCCTGCAACCTCCCATAAGATGCTTCCAGTTAACCAACTGTCCAGAAGAGCCACTTACATTTCTGCTTCCATACGTCTTATTTGTACTGAGTCTCTGTATGATCAAAATTGGCAAATATTCACGGTGCAATTCAGCCACTGGCGTAACTAGGAGGTCGCAGCCACTGCAGTCGCTTGGAGGCGCAGGGCTGCGGGGGGGGGGGGGGGACCGCCCTACACCTCCAAGCGACCACAGTGACTGCGGCCCCCTTGTGCAGATGTTTTAGGAAGTACACCTCCTGGGTCTCCGACAACAGCGGCGCGTCTGTTAAATGAAGTGCCCATTCGTGAGCTCTGATTGGCTCACGAACTGGCACTTAATTTGACAGACACGCTGCTGCCGCCGGAGACACATGAGGGACACGCAGTAGAGGCGTGCACTGTGCACTCCGTGTCCTTCCCAAAACAGCAGCGGGGGAGCCCAGGCACTGGGGGGGCATGTTTGGTTTGTATCACAGACATTGCGGTGTGTGTCATAATGTGTCACAGGCATGACGGTATGTGGTATAATCACGGGCATTGTGGTATAATGTCTCAGGGGCATTGCAGTGTGTGGCATAATGTATAACGGGTATTGCGGTGTGTGGCATAATGTGTACTGGGCATTACTATAAGGAGGGAAAATGACAAATAATGTAAGGGGCATGAATCAGGATTATTATTTTTCCTGTGGTGGCCAACGTCTGGGCGTGCAGGTTGCAAAACTGGGGTATAAGATAGTCTTTTCCTGCAAAGCCACGCCTCTTTATGCAAAGCCACACCCATTTCCGAAAGACCACGCCCCTTTTTGCTTCGGCGCACGCAGATTCATCGCTTTACTAGTGCCATGGATGGGGGGCACCAGAGAATGTCTTTGCTTGCGGGAGAAAAATTTCTAATTACGCCACTGGATTCAGCCACATGCACAGAGGAAAGCCATTGCTCTACTACGTTCCACATCACCACTGCATCCAACATCGCCACTGAATCTAACATCGCCACCGTGTCGCACATCGCTACTGTGTCGCACATCGCTACTGTGTCGCACATCGCCACTACATCCAAAATCACCACTACGTCTCACTGCTGCTACGTTCACATCACCGCTGCATTCCACATCACTACTGCATCCCACATGACCACTGCGTCTTGCAGCATCGCTATGTAACACATCGCCACTGTGTCCCACATGTCCACTGCATCCCACATCACCACTGTGTCCCACATCACCACTCCATTCCTCATGACCACTGTGTCCTACATGACCACTGAATCCCACATCACCGCTATGTAACACATCGCCACTGCGTCCCACATGCCCACTGCATCCCACATCACCACTGCATATCACATCACCGCTGCATGTGACAGCACCTCTGCGTCCCACATTGACACTGCGTCCCACATCACTGCTGCATCCAGTATTACCACTACAACCTACAGTGCTACTGCATCCTACATCACCACTGTTCCCACATGACCACTGAGTCCCACATCGCCAATCCATTCAACATGACCACTGCGTCCCACATCACCACCTGCGTCCCACATCACCACTGTGTCCCACATCACCGCTATGTACTGTAACACATCACTGTGTCCCACATCACCACTGCGTACCACATCACCACTGCATCCCACATCACCACTGTGTCCCACATCACTGCTATATAACACATAGCTACTATGTCCCACATCACCACTGCATCCCACATCACCGCTGCATGTGACAGCACCTCTGCATCCCACCTCACTACTGCGTCCCACATAGCCACTGTATCCAACATTGCTACTACATCCTACATTGCTACTGCGTCCCACATCACCGCTGCGTCCCACATGACCACTGCGCCCCACATGACTACTGAGCCCCACATCACCACTGCATCCCACATCACTGCATTCCACATCACCACTGCATCCCACATCATCACTGCATACCACATCTCGACTGCATCCCACATCACCACTGCGTACCACATCGCCATTATGTCCCACATCACCACTGCGTCCCACATCACCACTACATCCCACATCACCACTGCATGTGACAGCACCTCTGCATCCCACATCACTACTGCGTCCCACATCGCCACTGCATATAAGATTGGCGCTACATCCAAGATTGCCACTACATCCTACATTCCTACTGGGTCCCACATGACCACTGGGTCCCACATGACTACTGCGTCCCACATCACCATTATGTAACACATCACCACTGCGTCCCACATCACCATTGAATACCACATCACCACTGCTTCCCACATTGCCACTTCATTCCACATCACCAGGGCATCCTACATCGCGACTACATTCCACATCACAACTGCATCCTACATCCCCACTACATTCCACATCACCACTGCTTCCCACATTACCACTTCATTCCACATCACCACTGCATCCTACATCGTCACTACATTCCACATCACCATTGCATCCTACATCGTCACTATTATTCCACATTACAACTGCATCCTACATCAACTAAATTCCACATCACCACTGCATCCTACATCCCCACTACATTCCACATCACCACTGCTTCCAACATTGCCACTTCATTCCACATCACCACTGCATCCTACATCCCCACTACATTCCACATCACCACTGCTTCCCACATTGCCACTTCATTCCACATCACCCACTGCTTCCCACATTACCACTTCATTCCACATCACCACTGCATCCTACATCGCGATTACATTCCACATCACCACTGCATCCAACTCAGAAGTAGACCCTATATTAGTTTTGTTACATGAAAACACAATTTGTTATGCAAGATATAATGAAATGATTGATGTGCGCGGAAGTAGTAATTTTGCCGACAGTCAGTATACCAGTGTTATTGGTGTAAGGTAGAAATTGCACATACTGTACATGGATATATTCCTCATTTGCAGGGCACCACTTGGCATTATCAGTTCTCAAATTAACCTGAAACCGTGTATCAAGGTGAACGGTGTATCAAGGTGAACTTTTCCATTTCATATACAATTATGCAATAAGTAGATACAAAGTCAAACTATATATTTAATAAAAGAAAATGTAAATATTTGTCCCTTGTAATAAAGACAGCTAAGAAGTTCCCTGCTCTCAAGACTAGATTCATTTAAGTAATAGTTACCAGACAGGGCCAGATTACAATGGGGCGGATGGAGCTCCAGCTCCTGGCCACATATGAAAATAGGCCCATCACCATGAAAGCATGATGATGTTTAACTGCCCAGCTCAGTGCCGTAACTACGTGTGTGCCAGGTGTGCCTGGCACACAGCGAAGTCGCACTGAGGGCGCAACGGCCCCCATTCCCTAAAGTCAGCGGCTTGTAATGAGTCAAATTGACTCATTACAAGCCGCCTGTGCCGGAAGAGGAGAGGAGCAGCGGAGAAGGAAGAGGAGAGAGGGAGCCGCAGCAGCGCTATGTAATTGGTGACGGCGCCGCTGCAGCAGTCCCTCTCCTTCCACATAGGCTGGCCGCCGCTGCTGTGAATGCTTCCCTCATCCCAGCATTCACAACGGCGGCGGCCAGCCAATGTGGAAGGAGAGGGACAGCTGCAACGGCGCCGCCGGCAATTGCAGTGTGCTGCTGCGGCTCCCTCCTCCCCCTCCCTCCTCTTCCTTCTCCCCTGCCCTCGGAGCTGCCAGCACTGAGGAGCCTGACTGCCTGAGCCTATTCTATCTGTCTGTCTTTCCATCTATCTATTTATCTATCTATCTATCGATCTGTCTACCTAATGTGTACCTAAGGGGGACGCTGTCAGCCGTAATGTCTAAAAAGAGGACGCTGTCTCACGTAATGTGTAAAAAGGGGCCGCTGTCTGCCGTAATGTGTAAAAAGGGGACGCTGTCTGCCGTAATGTGTAAAAAGGGGACGCTGTCTGCCGTAATGTGTAAAAAGAGGACGCTGTCTGCTGTAATGTGTAAAAAGGGGACACTGTCTGCCGTAATGTGTAAAAAGGGGACACTGTCTGTCGTAATGTGTAAAAAGAGGACACTGTCTGCCGTAATGTGTAAAAGGGGAATCTGTCCGACACAATGTGTAAAAGGGGCTGTACCTTTTGCAGTGGCGCTACTGTGCGGTGTAATTTGAATAATGCAGACTACTATAATATGTAAATGAATTGGTATTATTTTGTGGCCACACCCCTTCCCCATGAAGCCATGCCCCTATATTTTTTGCGCGCACCTATGGCGCACACTGCTCCTGTTTTACATGGGAAGGGGGGGGGGTGCCGATGCCCTAGCTTGCACACAACCCTAAAATGTCTAGTTACGGCACTGGCCCAGCTGGTCACATGGTTGCAATAAATGCTAAGAATTGAAATTAAAATTTGAATTTCCTTACAAAGTGATGCTGTTTTTCTACTTTTATGTATTTTGGGAGACATTGCCGCTTATAGTGTAGGGAGTGTACATGCCCATATAGTATGTCACTGGCCACACCCACACAACATTAGCCACACCTCCTCATCTTCTCACAATAGGCCCTTGATCATTTTCTGCCCCAGGCCCATGTGGACCTTAATCCTTCCCTGTTACCAGATTTCCATTTTTCTCATCTTAAACTGTGTTTTCCATGTGTTTCATTATTTTGTGCTTATATCACCGATATCCTGACATCTCATGCATTCTAACTTAGTGAAATCATAAGACCAGTTATTTTACTATCTATAAGGGATGTTAAATGCCAAATATGAAGAGAATGAAGCTTGCAGTTCCATAGAGAGTGGTAGATGATGGCTAGTCAGCACCTCACCTCCCTTCAGATGCCATCTCTATAGCATTGGATGTCCCCCATTCTCCAAAGCTCTCATAGCTGACCATAGTGAAAGGCAGTACTGAACATTTATGCATATAACATCCCTCCCAACATGACCCTCTCCAGGAGGGACAGATTGCTCTGTTTCTGAACTTTTCTCTTAATGTATGATTGCCATCACCTGTGCGGAAACACCTTTCTTATCCATTCACCTGTTCAAAGCAGGTGCCGGCAATCATACATTAAGAGAAAAGTCCAGAAGCAGAGCATTGTGTCCCTCCTGGAGAGGGTCATGTTGGGAGGTATGATATAACACCATTATGTGTATAACACCTTTAAAAGGTAGTTATGGATTGTATTCACCTTTCCCCCCCTGTAGCTGTTAACAGTGCTGTGATGTCACTTTCCTTGAAGTTCCTGTAAATCTGTCCTGGCCTACAGGATATGTCACTGACAAAATGGTCGTTCTGAAGACTGCAGAGTCGTGAAGACACACAGTTGCATTCACTCTGCACACTTTTCACATATATGTGATTCTCAGGGCATACAGAGTGTTGAATTGAGGTTTGACAAATCTGAAAAGACCATCAAGTATCAGATTTGCTAGGTATTTATGAAGAGGTTACACTATACAAATGACTTCTCTGTTAAACTAAAGCCTTAAGGAGACTCCGTAGCAGAGAGAGGGTGATCCTGTGTGGATATCCCTTTTTTTTTTTAAATTGAGGACAGTGGATAGATTTTTTTTCGATATTTTTTTATATTATCTTTTATATTTAAATAAATGACAGATGAGCTAGCTCTCAATTTAGAAATATATACGTAAATGTATGTGCTATTATCATGTAGCAATACACATTGTATGACCCAAAGTGGGTACTGTTATCAAGTAGTGATAGGACCACAGAGACATTGTGTAGTAGCTGGTGCCTGGTGGCTTAACCATATCTTTACAAATATATGTACCTGAGATCTCTGCATTTCTACTATCATATAGGATGTTAATCTAATTTACTGGTTCATTATAGTGGGGATGCAGTCAGGATCCCGGCTGTCAGTAGCCCGGCAGTCAGAATACCGACGCTGGAATACTGACCCTACAGTTAATGCTGACACCGGCATCTAGAATGGGTCTTGAACGATGACAGACCGTGCCACAAGTCAGGTAAGTCGCGGGGGGGGACTTAGGTTTAGGATGCGGGGTGGAGGGTTAGGGTTAGACTGTGGGGAGGGGGTACGGTTAGGCTGTGGGGAGGGGGGGTTAGGGTTAGGCTGTGGGGAGGGGGGGTAGGGTTAGGCACCCCCTCGGAGGATTAGGGATAGGCTGCGGGGGAGGGGAGGGTTATGTTTAGGCAGCGGGGACAGGGGATTAGGTTTAGGCACCTACGGGAGGGGGTTAACGTTTGGCAACAATGGGGGAGGTTAGGGTTAGGCTGCAGGTAGAGAGGGTTAGGGGGTTGGGGAGAGGGGAAACGCCCCTTACTCACCCCTGTCGGCTTCTCATACATTTGGATCACGGCGTCGGTATTACGACTGCCGGGATCCCGTGCCTCGGCAAAACATACTGATCACGTGTGCTGGGGGAATTCTGTGTTGTTTTTCAAAGTATACAGTATACAGCCGGTGTAATGGTTAGCATTACTGCCTTACAGCACTGAGGTTATGGGTTCAATTCCCAACATTGCTCTGTGTGGAATTTGTATATTCTCTCCATGCTTGCGTGGGTTTCCTCCAAGTACCCCTGTTTCCTCCCATAATACAAACATATACTGACAGGTTAACTGACTACAAAATAAAACTAACCCTAGTGTGAATGTGTGTGCGTGTAAATGTGGTAGGGAGGAATATAGATTGTAAATTCCACTAGGGTAGGGATTGATTTGATTCTGCAAAGTGCTATGGAATTTGTGTGTGCTATATAAATAACTGCTAATAATAAATAATATTACGTGTAATATTTTTGTTAGTTGCCAGACAACAGCACAAATGCTAAGCATTACATTTCATCACCTATAAACCATTTTAACATCCTTGGCTATTTCATTTGGTGCATGTACCTGTCCTTAAATATAAAATATCTTAAACGCTAAGAATTCACAAACATTTTAGTTTATAAGAAAGCAACATACACTTACAGTAAGGAATTTTTAGCATGCAAATATAAGTTGACCCATTCTTTTATTAATGTTTAAGGTAAAGAGCTGTTTTAGAATGAATTGCTAGAATAATCAACAATGCAATACTACACAGCACAAATAAGATAATAATTAGAAAGTTTTATTTTATTGTTCAATATTCTGTATAAAAAGTTATAAAAGTGGTTCTGGATTATCCACGTGGTAACTTAAGCAAATGCCTGTGGAATGAATATGTTATCAGACGTTAACACAGCTGAGTTCTAGATCTGATGACGTCGATTTAGCAAATCCTACATTGTAATTCAATCTGTTCTATAACAGTCACCAGTGATCCTTCTTCCTCCTGGTTATTTCCTGTTCCAGACTTGAGGCTTGTACCTGTAATGTGGTACACGATGGATCCATTTGTCTTTATGTAACAAGTGAGCAGCACACATCATCTGCAATGCCTATGCCATGAATTTACTTGAATAATTCATTGGATGACACAGTACAATTATATTACAGAAATAAAAGACAAAAGGCAAATAAAATTATTATCAAGTGCTGATTCTTTCTTCACACTGGACGCAGTATAAATATTGGTCCGTAAAGGGCAGCGCTCGTTCCAATATTAGCACAAATTCTCTAACACGATAGCTTCAATCTATAGATTAAAAAAAAAAAAATTGTGAAATTCATTACAATTTTTTATATTTAACTAATTTAAGTGACACTTAAACAGGATGCTTTTCACCTTGAAGATGTTAATAGGTCTATTAACACTCTGGTCACATTTAAGTGTCAATAGAGTGTCCTTCATCGCCTTGTCATACAACATTGAGACCAGCTCTGCTATAAGGAAAATCGCTAAGTAAATACAGTGGATTACATAAATGTTTTTTGTAATGTCCACAAAAAAAATAATAAATCAATACAAAATATTTTATATGGAAGATCATTTAGAACCGTCAAGTACTGCACAAGTGTTATTAGGTAGTGCATAAGTAATGCTAATATTATTATTTAGCATTCAAAGAGATCCAATACAATTTCTATCTCTGTTTAATGACTGTATTGAAAGATGAACTGATTTTGCAAGCTGAAAAGAAATAAGTTTAAAGAGAGCCCCGGGACCAGAGTCTGAACCAGTGACAGCACTGGAGTCAGTGACACCCGGAGCGGCAATAGACCCCCATCCAAAAAGTGGTTATGACCATGCGCAAAGGGGGTTCACTCTGGAGGCATGACTTCATGAAAGCCTCGTTCTACATCACTCTGAAGGCATGGCTTCAAGAAAGCCTTGTTCTACATTATTCTGGAGGCATGGTTTCACAAAAGCCTCCATTCTACATTACTCTAGCGGTGTGCCCAGCATCCTCAGAACTGCTGGAATACCCTTGGAAACTCTTACTGAACTGGCAGCTCCTTCTTAGTGACAGAAGGTAGGTGCTGCAGTATAATGTCACACTGCAGCATCCGGTTCCTGTATTGTGTCCTTACCACTAGAACTCCAGTAATAGCTATTTCCACTGCTATTCTTTTTTTTAACATAATACCATTTTACAAATGCTTTGATCTTTTAGCTCCAGAACAGGTTTTGTGTTGGCACTAGTACTGCCACTATACTGGATTAATAGACTACCCCACGAAAAAGAAATAGCTGGAGCCTGGAGGTACTGTAGATTATTAGAGGTATAGGGTGATAAAGATGTTGCCCTTTCATAAATAGGTATATAAGTACATAAGTTCTCACCCTGCGGAATATGTACCTGAAAGGGAACCTTTGATAGAGGTAAGGGTATTTTAGTCAGTTAAATGACATAACTCAAATAACATGAAGGGGTACATTTAATAAAGTGGGGAGTTTTAGAAGTGGAGATGTTGCTCATAACAACCAATCAGATTATAGCTATTATCTTCTAGAAGGTGCTAGATAAATGTTAAGTAGAATCTGATTGGTTGCTGTGGGCAACATCTCCACTTCTAAAAAACCTGCATTTTAGTAAATATACTCCAAAAATTTTTAGTAAATAATAAAACACATACAAAACTAATTAGAAAGAATATTTTTAAAACATATAAATGCTTGCTATATGTTTACACAGCTAAGTACCCTCTGTGAAACGTTTATACACATTAGGTTTACAGTATTTTGATTAAACATTTTAGGGGTACTTGGTAAACTCTTAGTCTTAAAAGGGTTACTTATTAAAAAAGAAGGTCAAAAAATGTTGCAACAGAACAATACAACTAAAACAATTTTCTAGAGCAGAGAATAAAATCTATGTTTTGTCCACGCATTGTACACATCTTCATTCCACAGGGAAGTCTGATAGAAGAGATTCATTAATTGGAAAATGATGAGATTTCACAGTGTGCAAATTCAACTCTGCCAAACACATTCAAGCCCAGCCAAGTAAATCCAGAATGGACAGTTGTATGTTTTAACCCTCAAGTTACATTAAATTAAATAAAAAATAAAAAAGTGGTCCTTTTTAGCTTGTTCAGGGAACACTTTTTTTTTTGGAAAATAAAAATTGTTACTAGCATATAAAAGGAGTAGCGAAACGCTGCTCCTGCAGCTGTTATTATTGGGTTTAATGGCACAGTTGAAAAGATGGAAATAGAATTATCAACATGGGAGACAGCAGTCTGCTCATGAACCTTACTTTGGGGTCTGCCAGCAAATTCCTCGTGCTGTGTGTCCTCACTTGTAGTCTTTCCAGAGGCAAAAATTAATATGATTGCTGTTCATTGACCTTGGTTTTTGTGAAGCCTAACCCGAAATAGCATATTCTTACTTCTAAGCATGAAACCATAACTAAAGGATGCCTCCTAAATGATGCGCTCTTCTCTCTGATCTACAGAAGGCCTTTGCCTTGTATCTGTTGGTGTGAAAATATTTAAGACATATAATGTATTGATGGCCTCAGTGTAACCCCAACATGCACTTGAGCTTATCTGATCGTGCTTTACCCCTCTTCGTGGCTGAGTAAGTACCATTATGGCTTGTTTATGAATGCTATAGGGAATTGGAAGCTCTGTATACAGCACTGCCACATAAACGCCCTAACATCTGATGCCATAAATAAAACATTAAAAAAATGTTATCAAATAGGGATGCTTTAGAAATTAATAGACATTTTCATACCTTTTTTATGGCAAATTAAAATCCCAGAATTAGCCTGATTGAATTACAACAGCGATAAACTCATGGAGGAATGAACTTCTATAATGTGGTGTGCTACAATCAGGAGGCTCTCCAACGACATCCTAGAGATTGGGTCCAGAACTCCCATGTATTACCAGATACTACCTTGGAATGGGGATTTTTGAAGGATATCATTTAATAGCATTTGTGAATATGCAAGATACAGAAATTGACCAAGCAATCTGGAATAATCCTATAATAATGTCCACATAGAAGTTATGGATATTGTTATGTGAAAGATTCAATGTGAATCCTCATATATTCCAATTTTTACCTCTGTTGCGCAACCCGGACTTTCAGAACAGTGCGGAAACCTATCCCTTTACCCTCTGGCACTCAGAGGGGATATACAAGGTTGGACACTTGTTGGACAAGTCCACTGGCAAACACTTTCATATAAACAAGCTAGCTCTTTGTACAGAGTTCTTACCTCACACGATTTGGCATTATTGCAGGCTCAAAATTATGCTAGCTCTATAGCTTGTTGGCTAATTCCAGCGGACCTGTACAGCCCTTTAGATTGAACGTTGCAGCAGACAATAACATCTCAAAAAGCTTTTTCCACGCATTATAAATTGTTAGATTTACCATTTGACTATTCTAAAACATTGAGGGGCATAACGAAGCAGTTAGACCTCTTACCACATTTAACGATTGATACATCATTGGGGCCTCTGGCTGTTTCCTTCCAAACTATTCTGGAAATAACCTGTACAGAAATGTTTATCATCTTTATCACAAATGTTATCTATCCCCTAAAAGACATTTTTACCTGGGTATGTCAGATGATAACAATGGCCATAACTGTAAAGGCCCTATGGTTGATCTTTTTCATTGTCTTTGGCAATGCTGTAAAATTTTAAAAAATTAGTTTGAAGTCTGGCAATTTATGTGCACCATCTACTGAGCCTCTTCCCTCTTACCCCAGAATGTTGCTATAATTATAATATTACCTGCAGGATCCCAAATCCAAAAATGACCAAAAAAGTCATTATTAGCTTATCATCAGTGACATGCAAAAGCGTGCTGCAAATGTGGATTTATGACTCTCACCCAACTATGCCCATGTTTAGGACAAAATTGTTTTATATCTTCCGTATGGAATGGGTGGAGGTGTCTCTACAAAAAGAAAAATGGCCAAAACAATTACTTGATACTTGGGAAAGCTTTATACAGCTATCTTGTCTTCCAATATTAAAGTTAAAATTTGTGTTTTTACTCAAAGCAATGGCTTAAGACACGGATATCCTTACAGATGAGTAATATTTAGTGCAGTATTCAATTCTTTTCACCCCTTTCCCCACCCGTTCTGTTTCTGCTGACGGGAGTGATATAATCATTTCAGTTCGTTACCCCTGGGGTAGCAAGGGCACCCAACCCTTTGCGCAGCTAAACCTGATTAATATGGGCGCAATATGTGCAATAATGCAATAATAGGTATCACTTTAGAAAGGAGAGCTGGCGTGATATATCATTTGAATACTGCCCTTAGTGTCCATGCACACCAATCAAATCTGCACAAGCTATTTTAAATAATACATGTAATTTTAATTGTTAAGGTCTGTCCACCACAATGTCATTTAATGACAAATCAGTTTTTCTGTACAATGATTGTACTTGACCTCTGATATTGATGTTAGTATACAGAGTAAATATGTATTGTTTTCGTTTCTGTATGTTTGAATTGATGCTTCAAATAAAGAGATTAGAAAAAACAAATCCATCTAAACTAAGGGGGAAAATGGTCAGCTTTATTTAATAGATGTTTTTATTCAAAAGAGAAAGGGGAAAGGTATGGTAGTGAAGAAAGAATGGCCCCATGCAACATTATTGCCATCTGCTCAACTAAACCACAAGCAGGCCAACTGCCAGCCCGTTGCACAAACATTTAAGGTATCCAAACTCCAAATAGGCAAGAGACCTTCCAATAGGAGAAAAGATGTTATCAAAGAAAATATCTCCACCCAAAACCACACCAATTAAACACTTATAGGCCAATACAAAACCTGACCATAACAAACACACCCCTGAAAATTTGAACTCCTGCTTAATGTAGGCAGGAACAGGCTTGAGGTCCTTTAAACCCCACCAGGCATATAAAATGCCTTCTATCTTCAGAATTTAGAATAGTAACATCTACAATATTTATTTATATATTTTCTTGCTTTTTCCTGCGGCTCCACTCATAGGGATGTCTGTTTTTGCTCAGTGGAACTAATTTTACAAAGACAGTAGTGCCATCTAATATTGTGTTGTACATTTTATATTGTACACATGTTTTGGAAATATTAAGTTTGAGGTAGTGAGATGACATCCAAGATGAAATGGCAGAAAGACATTCAGTGACATGGACCAATACAGATGGTGACAAATCTTGAGAGGATAGGTAAATTTGAGTATCTTCCACATACAGATGATACTGAAATCCAAAACTGCTTATTAGTTTGCCAAGGGATGTGGTATAGATTAAGAAAGCAACAGATAGATCTAGAGGAATAAGAAATAAGTAATGGCCTTTAGACTTAGCAGTGACCAGATCATTCACTACCTTAGTCAGTGCTGTCTCAGTAGAGTGTTGGAAAGTAAAGCCTTACAGAAGTGGGTCCAAAAGTTTGGGAGAGTTAAGAGAGCATAGGAAAGTCTCTCAAATAGCTTGGAGAGACAAGGGAGCTGAGAAATGGGATAGTAGTTTGAGAGAGAGTTAGGGTCAGAATTTTATGTTTTTTCAGAATGGGAGTGTTTATTGCATGCTTGAACAGTGATGGAAAGATAACAGTAGATAGTGAGAGAGAGATTACATATTTTAAATAAGGTTGGGATGAGCACAGTAGACAGAGCTTTACTGTTTTGTGAGGGGAGGAGAGAAGAATAGCAGAGTAGAAGGATGAGAAGAATGTAGATACTTCATCTTCATTTGTTGGATCAAATGAAGAGAAGGTGCCTGGGGGTTCAGGTAGGGAATTGAGAAGGTCACTGGTTGTAGAAAAACATACCATTTAATTTCATTTCAGATCTTATCAATCGTGTCCTTAAAATAGGAAGCAAGATCTAATCAAATAGCTACGAAACAGGATGCCATGGTTCTTCCAGGGTGAGGAGGGGATTGTTTACAAGTTATTAAACTGACTAACTGATTTACTGTTACTAGCTAGTTCCTCATAGCAAAATACAATATTTTATTTTTGCCATTACATTTTCATATTTTTATACAAAGTGTATTTGAGTCTGATGAGGAGTATACAAAGTAGGGCTCATATGACTAGAGTCTATTAACTAGTGTAAAAAACAGGGCTCAGTCGCTTTAATGATGTTCAAACCAGGTCTCAGCCTGGTAGCTAGTATTCATATCAGTAAGGTATCACAGTCTGCCGTATTGAAAAATGAAGGTGGAAAAATTATAGCAAAAAGTTACAAGTATTAAAATTAAAAACTACAATCCTTACATAATGTACAAATATTTTGTGATGTCATACTTTGAAAAACCACCTGGTTACTTTTTGTAGTGACTTTCTATGCTAAATTTATACTATGATTTATTGTAGGCTTACCCTTTACAGCAGACCAATTGTACTAGGGGTAAAAATAATATGGGGAAGCAAAAATAATGTTTATTCATTTTCCTAATCAGACTTTATAAACCAGCATAACTCTTAAGTCTTCAGTACATCATCCTCTAATTGTGTAAAAGTAACTATCACAGACTCTCTAAGCAGCTGCATATTGTTTTTGGATCTGGTTAATTGCCAGAGTTTCCTCAAATTTTGATTTAGTAGACAAATTGAGCAACATTTGAGAATGTTGACTAGGGTTGAGCATATTTGAGTCAATTCAACCATGGTCCAGCCTGTTCGACTAAATTCGAGCCAGTTCACACATTGATGTACCAATATGAACATGTTCAAGACAGTTTGAGCATATGCACTGGCTCAAGCATGTTAAAGTTTTTAATGGTAGACTGTTTCTAATTGTGAACAGTGAATCTTGAACTTTGATCACAGCAACATTTGCAGTTCGCATTTCCAAAAAATGATAAACATTTTTATAATTTCAAAATATTGTTTCAATAGTGTTTAAAAAGTAAAAATATTTAAAAACAGTAATTTTAGCAAAAAAGGCAAGCACAAATCACTAAAGCAATCTTCAAATGCAAATGACAAACTCAATGTAAACCACAAATGTTGAAAAGATGGTGGTTAGAATACCAATAGTGGCATCCCTATGGTCAGAATCCCGACACTTTTTTGTAAGTATGCTAACCCTTCTCCTTACCCTAACCATCCCTATCCACAGCTTAACCCTAACCCTCCTGTCCTGCAACCTAACCCTAACCCTTGCTTCCCACAGCCTAATCCTAACACTTCTGTCCAGCAGCCTAACCCTAACCCTCCCTTTCCTCATCCTAACTCTAACCCTGATTCTAGTGCATAGTGCTGAGGGGGGAGGTTAGGGTTAGCCCTATCCTCCCCCCGCAACATAACCTTAACCCACCCTGGCCTACTTTTATTTGGGATGCTGACTTTGGGATTCCGGCATTGGGATTCTGACCATCAAGATGCCAACTACATCCCATTGATGTCTGTGGAGACGCCTGGAGCAGGTGCCTTAGCAAGACTGAGAGCTTAGCACTCAGCACTTCAGAGTCAAACTAAAAATATGCTATCACCAACTGCTACCTTGATGGTAATTCAAAAGCTGTGTTGGTGGCTGCCGCACCATTAAAAACCATAAGTTAGTTGCACTGCCGTTTCTAGTGGTGGGCAAGCTGTGGGATCGCATGGGGTGCCCGCTGCAATGCCTACTAGCTGCATTAGCTGCTCCCATTCTTCCCGCCCATAGTACTCCGCTGGGTGGGTGGAGTTTCATGAAATGACACATTTGTGTTGTGATGTCATGATGCAACTGAATAATTTTGTGAAACGCCGCCCTCCCAAGTGGAGAACTATGGGCAGGAGGAGGGGGAGCAGGTAATAGCAGTACTGCAATGAGCATGACACCCAGAGCATAAAAATCCCTGGCAACAAGCATTATACACCCCTGGCAACGAGCATGACACCCAGAGCATGAAACCCCTGGAAATGAGCATTACACCCCTGGCAATGATAATGACACCCAGCGCATGAAATCCCTGGTAATGAGCATTACACCGTTGGCAACGAGCATAACACCCAGAGCATGAAACCCCTGGCAATGAGAATGGAACCCAGAGCATGAAATGAAACCCCTGGCAATGAGCATTGAACTCAGAGCATGAAACTCCTGGCAATGAGGTGGTAATTTTTATGTATTTAGAAGCCTTAATGTAGGGCACAATGTATCACAGGCATTGTGGTGTGTGGCATAATATGGTGCAGGGGGCATAATTTGGTGCAAGGCGAAATACTGTGTGGGGCTTAATATGGTGGAATTTTTTTATTTCCTATGGTGGCCGTGGTCTGTTGGTGCAGTGTCAAAAACTGGGGTGTAAGTCAGTCTTTTCCTGCGTGGGCATGCCCATTTTAGCGTGGCCTCACCAGGAGCGCACAT
This sequence comes from Pseudophryne corroboree, assembly GCF_028390025.1. Taxonomy (NCBI): domain Eukaryota; kingdom Metazoa; phylum Chordata; class Amphibia; order Anura; family Myobatrachidae; genus Pseudophryne; species Pseudophryne corroboree. The sequence continues at coordinate 673,622,862 of NC_086446.1, forward strand.
CCAAAAGTTTTTTATGTCTATGGGGGGGCACGGATGCGCATTTTATAATGTCTGTGGGTGGGCACATTTTTTTTACTGTTCACACTGGGATCCAAATTGTCTAGCAATAGCCCTGGTTAGTTGACAGGTGAGCTTTAAACCAGGTAGCATATTTTCAGTTTGACTCTGATGTTATAGCAGTTGCCAGGTTCTCAAAACTCTGGGTGATAGAGTAGGGTGAAATGGTGTCCCTTGATGTTGTGTTGCAAGCTTAAATGCATTGTACAGTCCATGAACCAAAACCCCATTATGTATTTATTTATTTATTTATATATTGTATTAAGGTGAGTAAGCTTAAGGTGTGTATACACGGTGAGATATTTTTTTGTGATTTTGACTATATAGTCAAAATCGCAAAGAAAGGTAGTGCAGATCGCAAGGTGAAAGTCACCTTGCAATCCCGATGCAATCCCGATGTGCGGTCCCGCAAGGTCAGTATCGCAAGCCCAGATAGACTGTGCAGGCAAGTCAATTTTAACTATCTAGTATAAAAGATAGTCAAAATTGACACTTCGCCCAAATCATACAAAGCCAGTATCGCAAGCACAGTCATCTTTGCTTGCGATACCGACATAGTCCCTATCGCATAGTGAGAATCAGGGTTTAGCCCGAATCTTACTGTGTGTACACGCCTGTACTATGGTGAGTGCTCTCTGTTTTTATTTATTTAAGCAATCTGGTCACAGGGCCACTGCACCCCATCCTGGGAGTGGCGAGTGCAGGTGTGCACCACATTTCTAGGAATGGCGAGTGTGGTGAATTTCTGTATGTGTCTTCGCAAGACAAATTAGCCGAGACAGTAGGAAAAGTCTTACTTTTTTTTTTAACTACAACAATTTTTTGGGACAATATAATAAATAATGAGAGTCGCAAGACTAATGGAAAGCCAACAAACCTAGGTGGAGCCAAATCCAGAGGATGGAAAGGCATCACCATCTTCCCCTGCAAATTTTACTCTGGGTCCTGCTGATGCCATATTCCGAACCATACTACAGTGTCTGGTCTATTTATCAAGCAGATAAAATACTTTTCCCAGTTTATCAAGCAACGCAGCACGCAATAGACATTTGTGGTTATCGCCAATAGGGGTCATCACATGGACCTCTCATGGGACAGTGTTCCTCATGCCAAGTAACTTACTGCAGACTTATCAAGGAGAGTGTGGGAATCTGTACCATAGGCTGTCCGCCTATGTTCTTGTCATCCCAGGATGTCTAGAGCAAATGTGATATAGAAGATAAAATGCATTATTTGAATTTTTCTTGTTTGAATTTTTTTTTTTTTTTTTTTACAGAATCTGCACCTGGAAGAGGGTATAGGTCGTTGAGTCGACTCAACTTAGGTCGACAGTCATTAGGTCCACAGTCATTAGGTCAACCTTGAAAGGTCGTAATGCATAAGGTCGACAGGAGCAATAGGTCGACATGGTCATTAGGTCGACATGTACTAGATCGACAGGTCAAAAGGTCGACATGGGTTTTTGGACTTTTTTTGGTGTTTTCTTCATAAAGTGACGGGGAACCCCAATTAGTGCACCGTGTCCCCTTGCATGGCAAGTGAAGCTTCAGGCAAGGGGCCCCACTGTGCTTGGCACAGGTTACCGTTCCCAATTGTAGTCCATGTGGATGTAACGTCAGGGATGAAAAAGTCCAAAAAATGAAAAAAAAAAGTGAAAACTAATGTCGACCTTTTGACTGGTCGACCTAGTACATGTCGACCTAATGACCATGTCGACCTATTGACCATGTCAACCGAATGCATGTCGACCTTCAGTGGTCAACCTAATGACTGTCGACCTAAGCTATGTCGACCTAATGACCGTATCCCCTGGAAGACCAGTCTCCAGGAGCAGAATGCATGTGCTCCAGTGACGGGCTCTCAAACTGCCATTGCTCTTACGGGTTTGTACCTCGATACTTACCTTCGGGATGTTAGCTGTCAGTGTCCTGGCACCGGTCTACTGAGTGGTGTCAGGATTCCAGCATCGATCACATGACCACAGTATCCTGACCGCCGGGATGCCGAACTTCCCTGCTCCATGCTGATTCCCCTACAACTAGTATGGATAGGGCCATTGTCTTTGCATGGACGCATGCATTTCAATGTAATGTCCAATGGGCCTAATTCAAAGTTGATTGCAAAACAACGTTTTCCTCTAATGGGCAAAACCATGTGCACTGCAGGGGAGGCAGATATAACGTGCAGAAAGAGTTAGATTTGGGTGGGTTATTTTGTTTTTGTGCAGGGTAAATACTGGCTGCTTTATTTTAACACTGCAATTTAGATTTCAGTTTGAACACACCACACCCAAATCTAACTCTCTCTGAACACATTATATCTGCCACCCCTGCACTGCATATGGTTTTGTCCATTAGAGGAAAATGTTGTTTTGCAATCAACCTTGAATTAGGCCCAATATCCGCAGTGCAAGAATAATGGCAGGCGACTTCTGCGTCAGTCTGAATCGGCCCTGGAGTGTCACAGACAAACGCGCTTTTAAAGCACATTCTAAATACTCTAAAGAAAAATAATATTTTTTTTGACTTGAAAAGTTCATTTTAGTCTAAAATACTATTTGCTTGTTTTGGACAATAAGGTGAAAAGTGAATTAATGGAGACCAAACCTTAACATTTGCAATAATATAAATAATGGCTAGTGGTTTACAGTATGTACCACAAATGTTTAGGTGAGAAATGTGTACATAAAGTTTAATGTATGTGAACGGCATGATTTTGTGCAAACAAAGATGAAAGAGTTTATTTTATATGGCAGAGACTGTAAACTCTTATTGGCAATTTACACTGTATCTCGTTTTGCCTTTGAGGTGACCTTGTTTTTGCTATGTATTGTTTAATTCAGAGAAGGTAGCAGATATAAAGATACTGGGATTAAATAATAGGGCATCAAGCAACAGATTGGTTTAGGTGTATACAGGGGTGTAGCGAGGGTGGCTCCGGTTGAGCACAAGCTCCGGGCACTGGAAAAGTTAGAGGACGCACTGCTAAATGCCACCCCCTCCAGTTCCTGAGGGCCACTGTACTGGCAGCCGCAGAGCAGGAGGAGGAGAAGCAGGGGTGGCGCACACTGATTAAGACTTGGAGACTAGGTAGGGAACATGGCAAGCCAGAGTCTACAGCAGGAGACACTGACAGCCGGCACATGCCAAAGCTCTGCCCGCCCTCTTTGTATATCTCACTGTCTGCATGTGAGGAATTGGTAGTTGTGAGGTCAGGTCAGTCAGGGCATATATAGTGTTTTTAATTTATTTGAATGAAACAAGTATATAGTTAAATACGGCTACTTCCATAGCGGCTCTACCATGGCGTAATATGTATATGGGGCTCTACTGTGTGGCATAAAGTGTATAAGGGGGCTCTACTGTATGGTGTAATGTGAATAATGGACACTACTGTATGGTGTAATGTGAATAACGGACACTACTGTATGGTGTAATGTGAATTGATACTATTCTGTGGCCACGCACCTTTCCAATGAAGCCATTATTTTTTATTTATATACCAGTTATTTATATAGCGCAACACATATTCCACAGCGCTTTACAGAGAATATTTCACCATTCACATCAGTCCCTGCCCCAAGGGAGCTTACAAATACTATTCCTTAACACACACACAACAGGGCTCATTTTTGTTGAGAGCCAATTAACCTACCAGTATATTTTTGCATTGTGGGAGGAAACTGCAGTAACCGGAGGAAACCCACGCAAGCACAGGGAGGATATACAAACTCCACACAGGGCCATGGTGGGTATCAAACCCATGACCTCAGTGCTGTGAGGCAGTAATGCTAACTATTACACATTCGTACTGCCATGTCCCTATATAGTTGTTGCAAGCCTTTCGCCCTGAGCTCCACAAGGTCTAGAACCGGCCCGGTTGGTTGCTGTGGCATACACCTTTTGCAGGGCCGGGTTAAAGGCTACTTAGGCCTGGGGCTGAAAATAATGAAGAGAAGCAAAGATGTGCCAGTGAAATGTGGGCATGTACACCCACTACACTATCAGCCGCAATATCGTCCTAAATTCGAAAATATAGAGAAAGAATTGTAATACAGTGACTTTGTAGCTGGACGGCTGGTCATCATCATACTTTCAAGATGATGGGCCTATTTTTATGTGGAGGCCTTGAGCTGTAGTCACATCCGCCCCATTGTTAATCTGGCCCTGACCTTTTGCACTTAAAAACAATGGGCCTGATTCAGGTCTGGTCGCAATGAGGTAAAGCACGCAATGTACTGATGTTCGGTACACTGCTTATGCACTGGTCCCATACTGCGTATGTGCAGTATGGGTCCTGCATCCTAGGGGACAGTACAGCTGCAGACGTCAGACATTTGGGGGTGGGGAGGTGGCGGCGATGGTCTCTGTTTCACAAAACGGAGGACAAGGCCCGGGTCTCCATCTTCTGATGGAGAATTCCTGATCTCAGCAACTGAGCTGCGACGGTCAGTCTGCATATCCTAAGGATCACTCAGCCAGCCAATGGTGTAACTGGTGATCTGATGCTATGTCCTTAGATGTAGCAGAGGATCACATGTGCATGCAGGAGGTATCTACTTATACCATACACCTGCTGTGGCATTACCATAAGTAAGCATTGCTGTTCCTTCCAAGGAAGCAGCTGCTATACTTAATACAACTGCACCTGAATCTGCCCAATGTTATTCATTGAGTCCAATTGGATGTACACTGAAAGTTACACATCTGACCGAAATGTAAAAAATAGATTTGAGTTACTGCCTTGACTGCACTGCCTCTGACTCTGTAACCAACAAAACATTGGATACTAGTCAATTTATTTTATAAGGTCCTAAACAGCCACAAGTATAGGACAAAATTGTTCTGGCCCATCAAAATCTGATTTAAAAAAAACATTTTCATGATCAGTAAATCATGGAAGATAATAGTCTTATTCCTGTTTTTACATACTATTTTGAGGTTTGTGATTGACATTTTTTTTCCCAGCATCCACCCATCTATCTGTAGGGTCAAAATACAGTATGTAGTTACTATGTCATTGTTCAGTATGTTGAAATTCACAATGCCAACACTGTAATGTTGACAGGTTCAGAATGTCGATATTCAGAATATCAACATATTTGTTCAGAATGTCAACATGTTCAAAACATCTACATTATGAACACATGAGGGTTAGACCACAGTTAGGTATTCGAAGACATTCTCAATGTCAACATGCATAGTGCTGACCGAACCCACAGAGTACAGCCAGGTTCCAACCAGAATTACTGTATAAGCCAGATGTAATGAAGTCTGAGTTGGCCAGTGGTGCGGGTTCCCGGATAAACTTGTATGTTTTTTTATTACAGCAATCATTTACAAGGCATGGTTTTGCATTGTACATGATAGTCGCTTTTAAAAAAAATTCAAAGTTTGTCCGGGGACCCGCACCTCCGGCCAACTCGGACTTCATTACATCTGGCCCCATGTGTTGTATGTAGGCAAATAAGTCACTGTGTCAAAGCAGCCACATGTCTGCAGTTCTAGCAGCAAGATTTAAAAGGACAAAGGGGGTAATTCCAAGTTGATCGCAGCAGGAATTTTGTTAGCAGTTGGGCAAAACCATGTGCACTGCAGGGGAGGCAGATATAACATGTACAGAAAGAGTTAGATTTGGGTGGGTTATTTTGTTTCTGTGCAGGGTAAATACTGGCTGCTTTATTTTTACACTGCAAATTAGATTGCAGATTGAACACACCACGGCCCTCATTCCGAGTTGTTCGCTCGTTAGTGGCATGCGCAATGTTTGCAGTGCGTCTGCGCCAAGTAAATTTGCCAAAAAGTTAGGTATTTTACTCACGGCTTAACAAAGAAATTTCTTTGTTCTAGTGATCGGAGTGTGATTGACAGGAAGTGGGTGTTTCTGGGCGGAAACTGGCCGTTTTATGGGTCTGTGCGGAAAAACGCTGCCGTTTCTGGGAAAAACGCGGGAGTGGCTGGAGAAACGGGGGAGTGTCTGGGCGAACGCTGGGTGTGTTTGTGACGTCAAACCAGGAACGAAACTGACTGAACTGATCGCAGTGGCAGAGTAAGTCCCGAGCTACTCAGAAACTGCAAAGAAATTTCTATTCGCAATTATGCGAATCTTTCGTTCGCAATTCTGCAAAGCTAAGATTCACTCCCAGTAGGCGGCGGCTTAGCGTGTGCAAAGCTGCTAAAAGCAGCTAGTGAGCGAACAACTCGGAATGAGGGCCCACACCCAAATCTAACTCTCTCTGCACATGTTAAATCTGCCTCCCCTGCAGTGCACATGGTTTTGCCCAACTGCTAACAAAATTCCTGCTGCGATCAACTTGGAATTACCCCCAGTGATATTAAATACAAAATCAGGAGTGTTTCACATTTAATTTTATTGCCCTTTTAAATCCAGAACCCAGAACCATCGTCAAGTGCTGGCTTTGAAGAGTCTCTACTTAAATATACCCCTAACAATGGTCAGTTTCATATTGCAGAAACAGAGTGTTATTAGTAGAGATGAGCGGGTTCAGTTCCTTGAGATCCGAACCCCCCCGAACTTCACCTATTTTACACAGTTCCGAGGCAGCCTCGGATTTTCCCGCCTTGCTCGGTTAACACGAACGCGCCCGAACGTCATCATCCCGCTGTCGTATTCTCGCGAGATTCGTATTGCATATAAAGAGCGGCGCATCGCCGCCATTTTCACTCGTGCATTGGAGATGATAGCGAGAGGACGTGGCTGCGTTCTCTCAGTTTCTGTGTTCAGTGTGCTGCAAATATCTGTGCTAAGTGTGCTGCAAATATCTGTGCTCAGTGTGCTGCAAATATCTATGTTCTCTGCCTGAAAACGCTCCATATCTGTGCTGCATTGTAGTTGTGCGCAGTATATAGTAGGAAGACAGTGCAGAATTTTGCTGACCACCAGTATATATATAGCAGTACGGTACAGTAGTCCATTGCTCTACCTCTGTGTCGTCAAGTATACTATCCATATCTGTGCTGCATTGTAGTTGTGCGCAGTATATAGTAGGAGGACAGTGCAGAATTTTGCTGACCACCAGTATATATATAGCAGTACGGTACAGTAGTCCATTGCTCTACCTCTGTGTCGTCAAGTATACTATCCATATCTGTGCTGCATTGTCATTGTGCGCAGTATATAGTAGGAGGACAGTGCAGAATTTTGCTGACTACCAGTATATATATAGCAGTACAGTACAGTAGTGCATTGCTCTACCTCTGTGTCGTCAAGTATACTATCCATATCTGTGCTGCATTGTAGTTGTGCGCAGTATAATAGTAGGAGGACAGTGCAGAATGTTGCTGACCAACAGTATATATATATATATATATATATATATATTAGTGATGAGCGGGTTCGGATCCTCGGGATCCGACCCGCCCGAACTTCACCTTTTTTTTACACGGGTCCCGAACGTCATCATCCCGCTGTCGGATTCTCGCGAGACTCGGATTCTATATAAGGAGCCGCGCGTCGCCGCCATTTTCACACGTGCATTGAGATTGATAGGGAGAGGACGTGGCTGGCGTCCTCTCCGTTATAGTAGAACACAGAGTGACTTAGTTAGTTATAATTGTGGGGAGGATTGGGGACGGGGAGCAGCTGTTAGGGAGTACAGTGCAGGGTTTTGATTATACCACACCAGTGAGTTTAATCCTTTGTTTCTCTGCCTGAAAAAAACGCTCCACCATATCTGTGCTCACTCAGTGTGCTGCACTGCTGCATGATATATCTGTGCTGAGTGCACTGCTCTGCTCACACTGCCTAATTGTGGGGACTGGGGAGCAGTTATAGCAGGAGTACAGTGCACAGTTTTGCTGACAGTGACCACCAGTCCAGTATACGTTTGTCTGCCTGAAAAACACTCCTGTTTTTTTTTTTCTTCATACTAGTTTAGCAGTCTGCTGACAGTGTCCACCAGGTCCGTTATACAGTATATTATATATATAAGCAGCAGTACGGTAGGCCACGGCTGTACCTACCTCTGTGTCGTCAGTGCACTCGTCATCCATAAGTAATATAATACTATACTATCCATCCATCTACATTGTATACCTGTGGTGTTTTTTTTTTTTCTTCATACTAGTTTAGCAGTCTGCTGACAGTGTCCACCAGGTCCGTTATACAGTATATTATATATATAAGCAGCAGTACGGTAGGCCACGGCTGTACCTACCTCTGTGTCGTCAGTGCACTCGTTGTCCATAAGTAATATAATACTATACTATCCATCCATCTACATTGTATACCTGTGGTGTTTATTTTTTACTTCATACTAGTTTAGCAGTCTGCTGACAGTGTCCACCAGGTCCGTTATACAGTATATTATATATATAAGCAGCAGTACGGTAGGCCACGGCTGTACCTACCTCTGTGTCATCACTCGTCGTCCATAAGTATAAGTAATAATAGTATACTATCCACCCATCTACATTGTATACCTGTGGTGGCTTTTAGTTGTGCGCAAAATATGGAGAACAAAAATGTGGAAGTTAAAAAAATAGGGAAAGATCAAGATCCACTTCCACCTCGTGCTGAAGCTGATGCCACTAGTCATGGCCGAGACGATGAAATGCCATCAACGTCGTCTGCCAAGGCCGATGCCCAATGTCATAGTACAGAGCATGTAAAATCCAAAACACAAAAGATCAGTAAAAAAATGACCCAAAAATCAAAATTAAAAGCGTCTGAGGAGAAGCGTAAACTTGCCAATATGCCATTTACGACACGGAGTGGCAAGGAACGGCTGAGGCCCTGGCCTATGTTCATGGCTAGTGGTTCAGCTTCACATGAGGATGGAAGCACTCATCCTCTCGCTAGAAAAAAGAAAAGACTTGCGGCAAAAGCACAGCAAAGAACTGTGCGTTCTTCGAAATCCCAAATCTCAAAGGAGAGTCCAATTGTGTCGGTTGTGATGCCTGACCTTCCCAACACTGGACGGGAAGAGCTTGCGCCTTCCACCATTTGCACGCCCCCCTGGGCAAGTGTTGAAAGGAGCACTCGCAGTCCAGTTCCTGATAGTGAAATTGAAGATGTCAGTGTTGAAGTATACCAGGATGAGGATATGGGTGTTGCTGGCGCTGGGGAGGAAATTGACAAGGAGGATTCTGATGGTGAGGTAGTTTGTTTAAGTCAGGCACCCGGGGAGACACCTGTTGTCCGTGGGAGGAATATGGCCATTGACATGCCTGGTCAAAATACAAAAAAAATCAGCTCTTCAGTGTGGAATTATTTCAACAGAAATGCAGACAACTGGTGTCAAGCCGTGTGTTGCCTTTGTCAAGCTGTAATAAGTAGGGGTAAGGACGTTAACCACCTCGGAACATCCTCCCTTATACGTCACCTGCAGCGCATTCATAATAAGTCAGTGACAAGTTCAAAAACTTTGGGCGACAGCGGAAGCAGTCCACTGACCAGTAAATCCCTTCCTCTTGTAACCAAGCTCGCGCAAACCACACCACCAACTCCCTCAGTGTCAATTTCCTCCTTACCCAGGAAAGCCAATAGTCCTGCAGGCCATGTCACTGGCAAGTCTGACGAGTCCTCTCCTGCCTGGGATTCCTCCGATGCATCCTTGAGTGTAACGCCTACTGCTGCTGGCGCTGCTGTTGTTGCTGCTGGGAGTCGATCGTCATCCCAGAGGGGAAGTCGGAAGACCACTTGTACTACTTCCAGTAAGCAATTGACTGTCCAACAGTCCTTTGCGAGGAAGATGAAATATCACAGCAGTCATCCTGTTGCAAAGCGGATAACTGAGGCCTTGGCAACTATGTTGGTGTTAGACGTGCGTCCAGTATCCGCCGTTAGTTCACGGGGAACTAGACAATTGCTTGAGGTAGTGTGCCCCCGTTACCAAATACCATCTAGGTTCCACTTCTCTAGGCAGGCGATACCGAGAATGTACACGGACGTCAGAAAAAGACTCACCAGTGTCCTAAAAAATGCAGTTGTACCCAATGTCCACTTAACCACGGACATGTGGACAAGTGGAGCAGGGCAGGGTCAGGACTATATGACTGTGACAGCCCACTGGGTAGATGTATGGACTCCCGCCGCAAGAACAGCAGCGGCGGCACCAGTAGCAGCATCTCGCAAACGCCAACTCGTTCCTAGGCAGGCTACGCTTTGTATCACCGCTTTCCAGAATACGCACACAGCTGAAAACCTCTTACGGCAACTGAGGAAGATCATCGCAGAATGGCTTACCCCAATTGGACTCTCCTGGGGATTTGTGGCATCGGACAACGCAGGCAATATTGTGCGTGCATTACATCTGGGCAAATTCCAGCACGTCCCATGTTTTGCACATACCTTGAATTTGGTGGTGCAGAATTATTTAAAAAACGACAGGGGCGTGCAAGAGATGCTGTCGGTGGCCAGAAGAATTGCGTGCCACTTTCGGCGTACAGGCACCGCGTACAGAAGACTGGAGCACCACCAAAAACACCTGAACCTGCCCTGCCATCATCTGAAGCAAGAGGTGGTAACGAGGTGGAATTCAACCCTCTATATGCTTCAGAGGATGGAGGAGCAGCAAAAGGCCATTCAAGCCTATACATCTGGCGACGATATAGGCAAAGGAGGTGGAATGCACCTGTCTCAAGCGCAGTGGAGAATGATTTCAATGTTGTGCTAGGTTCTGCAACCTTTTGAACTTGCCACACGTGAAGTCAGTTCAGACACTGCCAGCCTGAGTCAGGTCATTCCCCTCATCAGGCTTTTGCAGAAGAAGCTGGAGGCATTGAAGGAGGAGCTAAAACAGAGCGATTCCGCTAGGCATGTGGGACTTGTGGATGGAGCCCTTCATTCGCTTAACCAGGATTCACGGGTGGTCAATCTGTTGAAATCAGAGCACTACATTTTGGCCACCGTGCTCGATCCTAGATTTAAAACCTACGTTGGATCTCTCTTTCCGGCAGACACAAGTCTGCAGAGGTTCAAAGAACTGCTGGTGAGAAAATTGTCAAGTCAAGCAGAACGCGACCCGTCAACATCTCCTCATTCACATTCTCCCGCAACTGGGGGTGCGAGGAAAAGGCTACGAATTCCGAGCCCACCCGCTGGCGGTGATGCAGGGCAGTCTGGAGCGACTGCTGATGCTGACATCTGGTCCGGACTGAAGGACCTGCCAACGATTACTGACATGTTGTCTACTGTCACTGCATATGATTCTCTCACCGTTGAAAGAATGGTGGAGGATTATATGAGTGACCGCATCCAAGTAGGCACGTCAGACAGTCCGTACGTATACTGGCAGGAAAAAGAGGCAATTTGGAGGCCCTTACACAAACTGGCTTTATTCTACCTAAGTTACCCTCCCTCCAGTGTGTACTCCGAAAGAGTGTTTAGTGCAGCCGCTCACCTTGTCAGCAATCGGCGTACGAGGTTACTTCCAGAAAATGTGGAGAAGATGATGTTCATTAAAATGAATTATAATCAATTCCTCCATGGAGACATTCACCAGCAGCAATTGCCTCCAGAAAGTACACGGGGACCTGAGATGGTGGATACCAGTGGGGACGAATTAATAATCTGTGAGGAGGGGGATGTCCACAGTGAAAGGGGTGATGAATCGGACGATGATGATGAGGTGGACATCTTGCCTCTGTAGAGCCAGTTTGTGCAAGGAGAGATTGATTGCTTCTTTTTTGGTGGGGGCCCAAACCAACCAGTCATTTCAGTCACAGTCGTGTGGCAGACCCTGTCGCTGAAATGATGGGTTCGTTAAAGTGTGCATGTCCTGTTTTTACAACATACGGGTGGGTGGGAGGTCCCAAGGACAATTCCATCTTGCACCTCTTTTTTCTTTCATTTTTCTTTGCGTCATGTGCTGTTTGGGGAGTATTTTTTGGAAGGGCCATCCTGCGTGACACTGCAGTGCCACTCCTAGATGGGCCAGGTGTTTGTGTCGGCCACTAGGGTCGCTTAGCTTAGTCGTCACACAGCTACCTCATTGCGCCTCTTTTTTTCTTTGCGTCATGTGCTGTTTGGGGAGTATTTTTTGGAAGGGCCATCCTGCGTGACACTGCAGTGCCACTCCTAGATGGGCCAGGTGTTTGTGTCGGCCACTAGGGTCGCTTAGCTTAGTCGTCACACAGCTACCTCATTGCGCCTCTTTTTTTCTTTGCGTCATGTGCTGTTTGTGGAGTATTTTTTGGAAGGGCCATCCTGCGTGACACTGCAGTGCCACTCCTAGATGGGCCAGGTGTTTGTGTCGGCCACTTGGGTCGCTTAGCTTAGTCACACAACGACTTTGGTGCAGCTCTTTTTTTCTTTGCATCATGTGCTGTTTGGGGACTATTTTTTTAAGTGCCATCCTGTCTGACACTGCAGTGCCACTCCTAGATGGGCCAGGTGTTTGTGTCGGCCACTAGGGTCGCTTAGCTGAGTTGTCACACAGCTACCTCATTGCGCCTCTTTTTTTCTTTGCGTCATGTGCTGTTTGGGGAGTATTTTTTGGAAGGGCCATCCTGCGTGACACTGCAGTGCCACTCCTAGATGGGCCAGGTGTTTGTGTCGGCCACTAGGGTCGCTTAGCTTAGTCGTCACACAGCTACCTCATTGCGCCTCTTTTTTCTTTGCGTCATGTGCTGTTTGGGGAGTATTTTTTGGAAGGGCCATCCTGCGTGACACTGCAGTGCCACTCCTAGATGGGCCAGGTGTTTGTGTCGGCCACTTGGGTCGCTTAGCTTAGTCACACAACGACTTTGGTGCAGCTCTTTTTTTCTTTGCATCATGTGCTGATGGGGACTATTTTTTTAAGTGCCATCCTGTCTGACACTGCAGTGCCACTCCTAAATGGGCCAGGTGTTTGTGTCGGCCACTTGTGTCGCTTAGCTTAGTCACACAGCGACCTTGGTGCGCCTCTTTTTTTCTTTGCATCATGTGCTGTTTGGGGACTATTTTTTTTGAAGTGCCATCCTGCCTGACACTGCAGTGCCACTCCTAGATGGGCCAGGTGTTTGTGTCGGCCACTTGTGTCGCTTAGCTTAGCCATCCAGCGACCTCGGTGCAAATTTTAGGACTAAAAATAATATTGTGAGGTGTGAGGTGTTCAGAATAGACTGAAAATGAGTGGAAATTAAGATTATTGAGGTTAATAATACTATGGGATCAAAATGACCCCCAAAATCTAAGATTTAAGCTGTTTTTTATGGTTTTTTGTAAAAAACACCCGAATCCAAAACACACCCGAATCCGACAAAAAATTTTTGGTGAGGTTTTGCCAAATCGCGTTCGAACACAAAACACGGCCACGGAACCGAACCCAAAACCAAAACACAAAACCCGAAAAATTTCAGGTGCACATCACTAATATATATATATATATATAGCAGTATGGTACAGTAGGCCATTGCAATTGATATATTACTGGCATATAATTCCACACATTAAAAGATGGAGAACAAACATGTGGGGGGTAAAATAGGGAAAGATCAAGATCCACTTCCACCTCGTTCTGAAGCTGCTGCCACTAGTCATGGCCGAGACGATGAAATGCCATCAACGTTGTCTGCCAAGGCCGATGCCCAATGTCATAATAGAGAGCATGTAAAATCCAAAAAACAAAAGTTCAGTAAAATGACCCAAAAATCAAAATTAAAAGCGTCTGATGAGAAGCGTAAACTTGCCAATATGCCATTTATGACACGGAGTGGCAAGGAACGGCTGAGGCCCTGTCCTATGTTCATGGCTAGTGGTTCAGCTTCACATGAGGATGGAAGCACTCATCCTCCCGCTAGAAAAATGAAAAGACTTAAGCTGGCAAAAGCACAGCAAAGCACTGTACGTACTTCTAAATCACAAATCCCAAACTATGGTCCAATTGTGTCGGTTGCGATGCCTGACCTTCCCAACACTGGACGGGAAGAGGTGGCGCCTTCCACCATTTGCACGCCCCCTGCAAGTGCTGGAAGGAGCACCCGCAGTCCAGTTCCTGATAGTCAAATTGAAGATGTCACTGTTGAAGTAAACCAGTATGAGGATATGGGTGTTGCTGACGCTGAGGAGGAAATTGACAAGGAGGATTCTGATGGTGAGGTGGTTTGTTAAAGTCAGGCACCCAGGGAGACACCTGTTGTCCGTGAGACAAATATGGCCATTGACATGCCTGGTCAAATTACAAAAAAAATCACCTCTTCGGTGTGGAATTATTTTAACAGAAATGCGGACAACAGGTGTCTAGCCATGTGTTGCCTTTGTCAAGCTGCAATAAGTAGGGGTAAGGACGTTAACCACCTAGGAATATCCTCCCTTATACGTCACCTGGAGCGCATTCATCAGAAGTCATTGACAAGTTCAAAAACTTTGGGTGACAGCGGAAGCAGTCCACTGACAACTAAATCCCTTCCTCTTGTAACCAAGCTCCTGCAAACCACACCACCAACTCCCTCAGTGTCAATTTCCTCATTAGACATGAAAAACAATAGTCCTGCATGCCATGTCACTGGCAAGTCTGACGAGTCCTCTCCTGACTGGGATTCCTCCGATGCATCCTTGAGTGTAACGCCTACTGCTGCTGGCGCTGCTGTTGATGCTGCTGGGAGTAGATCCCAGAGGGGAAGTCGGAAGACCACTTGTACTACTTCCAGTAAGCAATTGACTGTCCAACAGTCCTTTGCGAGGAAGATGAAATATCACAGCAGTCATCCTGCTGCAAAGTGAATAACTCCGGTCTTGGCAGCTGCGGTGGTGTTAAACGTGTGTCCGGTATCCACCGTTAATTCACAGGGAATTAGAGAATTGTTTGAGGTACTGTGTTCCCGGTACCAAATACCATCTAGGTTCCATTTCTCTAGGCAGGCGATACCGAGAATGTACACAGACGTCAGAAAAAGACTCACCAGTGTCCTAAAAAATGCAGTTGTACCCAATGTCCACTTAACCACGGACATGTGGACAAGTGGAGCAGGGCAGACTCAGGACTATATGACTGTGACAGCCCACTGGGTAGATGTATTACTTCCCGTAGCAAGAACAGCAGCGGCGGCACCAGTAGCAGCATCTCGCAAACGCCAACTCGTTCCTAGGCAGGCTACGCTTTGTATCACCGCTTTTCATAAGAGGAACACAGCTGACAACCTCTTACGGAAACTGAGGAACATCATCGCAGAATGGCTTACCCCAATTGGACTCTCCTGGGGATTTGTGACATCGGACAACGCCATCAATATTGTGCGTGCATTACATGTGGGCAAATTCCAGCACGTCCCATGTTTTGCACATACATTGAATTTGGTGGTGCAGAATTTTTTTAAATGCTGTCGGTGGCCCGAAGAATTGCGGGCCACTTTCGGCATTCAGCCACCACGTGCCGAAGACTGGAGCACCAGCAAACACTCCTGAACCTGCCCCGCCATCATCTGAAGCAAGAGGTGGTAACGAGGTGGAATTCAACCCTCTATATGCTTCAGAGGATGGAGGAGCAGCAAAAGGCCATTTAAGCCTATACAGCAGGCATTCCCAACCACGGTCCTCAAGGCACACCAACAGTGCAGGTTTTAGTGATATCCAGGCTGCAGCACAGATGGTTAAATCAAAATAACTGAGCTACTAATTAAGTCACCTGTGCTGCAGCCTGGATATCACTAAAACCTGCACTGTTAGTGTGCCTTGAGGACTGTGGCTGAGAATACCTGCTATACAGCTACCTACGATATAGGCAAAGGAGGAGGAATGCACCTGACTCAAGGGCAGTGGAGAATGATTTCAACTTTGTGCAAGGTCCTGCAATTCCTGGGCTGGCTCTACCATTAGGCAGCTTTAGGCGGCTGCCTAGGGGCGCAGGCCACTGGAGGGCGCCACTGAATTCATCTAGCATAAAACTGAATGATATCTCTGTATGCGGCCTCCTCCTATTACACTGCTGCTGCAAGTCTAATCAGGTGCAGTCACTGCTATTAGGCTGTCCCAACAAAGGGGTAAATTTACTAAGATGTGAGTTCTAGTTAAGATGCGATGTTGCCCATAGCAACCAATCAGATTCCAAGTATTATCTTCTAGAAGGTGCTAGATAAATGCGAAGTAGAATCTGATTGGTTGCTATAGACAACATCCCATCTTAAATAGAACTCCCATCTTAGTAAATTTACCCCATGGTGTGTCAGCGCTTCCTCTGCATGACATGTGTAACATCAAGTCACTTGAAGGCACATAGGAGGCGAATGTAAGTATGGCTCCTGAGGGGCACCCCCATGGCCAGTCCTCATAGCCCTGATGCACCTCCTCCAGGCCCCTGGGTCCCGGCTCTCCAGCAGCGAGCAGCACCTGACTACATGTCTGCACCCAGCAGTGTCGCTGGGTAATTTTGTGACTTTGTTTACAATATACTTTTTCACTTTAAATGTCCTTGAGTGTATATGTATAGTGAGGCAATTCACCCCAGCCCACATAGTGGTTACCTGCATCTCCCCTCCGTGAGGGGTTTGTGGTGGGGAGTGCAGGTTAGGGGGCGCTGGGCTGAAGCTTTGCCTAGGGTGCAGAGAGACTTTGCACCGGCCCTGTGCAACCCTTTGAACTTGCCACACGTGAAGTCAGTTCAGACACTGCCAGCCTGAGTCAGGTCATTCCCCTCTTCAGGCTTTTGCAGAAGAAGCTGGAGAGATTGAAGGAGGAGCTAAAATGGAGCGATTCCGCTAGGCATGTGGGACTTATGGATGGAGCCCTTAATTCGCTTAACCAGGATTCACGGGTGGTCAATCTGTTGAAATCAGAGCACTACATTTTGGCCACCGTGCTCGATCCTAGATTTAAAACCTACGTTGTATCTCTCTTTCCGGCAGACACAAGTCTGCAGAGGTGCAAAGACCTGCTGGTGAGACACTTGTCAAGTCAAGCGGAACGTGAACCGTCAACAGCTCCTCCTTCACATTCTCCTGCAACTGGGGCTGCGAGGAAAAGGCTAAGAATTCCGAGCCCACCCGCTGGCGGTGATGCAGGGCAGTCTGGAGCGAGTGCTGACATCTGGTCCAGACTGAAGGACCTGCCAACGATTACTGACATGTCGTCTACTGTCACTGCACATGATTTTGTCACCATTGAAAGAATGGTGGAGGATTATATGAGTTACCGCATCCAAGTAGGCACGTCAGACAGTCCGTACGTATACTGGCAGGAAAAAGAGGCAATTTGGAGGCCCTTGCACAAACTGGCTTTATTTTACCTAAGTTGCTCTCCCTCCAGTGTGTACTCCGAAAGAGTGTTTAGTGCAGCCGCTCACCTTGTCAGCAATCGGCGTACGAGGTTACTTCCAGAAAATGTGGAGAAGATGATGTTCATCAAAATGAATTATAATCAATTCCACCGTGGAGACATTCACCAGCAATTGCCTCCAGAAAGTGCACAGGGACCTGAGATGGTGGATTCCAGTGGGGACGAATTAATAATCTGTGAGGAGGGGGATGTACACAGTGAAAGAGGTGAGGAATCAGACGATGAGGAGAAGGTGGACATCTTGCCTCTGTAGAGCCAGTTTGTGCAAGGAGAGATTGGTTGCTTCTTTTATGGTGGGGGGCCAAACCAACCAGTCATTTCAGTCACAGTCGTGTGGCAGACCATGTCACTGAAATGATGGGTTTGTTAAAGTGTGCATGTCCTGTTTATACAACATAAGGGTGGGTGGGAGGGCCCAAGGACAATTCCATCTTGCACCTCTTTTTTCTTTAATTTATCTTTGCATCATGTGATGTTTGGGGCCAATTTTTTAAGTGCCATCCTGTCTGATGGCACTTAAAATGCAGTGCCACTCCTAGATGGGCCAGGTGTTTGTGCCGGCCACTTGGGTCGCTTAGCTTAGTCATCCAGCGACCTCGGTGCAAATTTTAGGACTAAAAATAATATTGTGAGGTGTGAGGTGTTCAGAATAGACTGGAAATGAGTGGAAATTATGGTTATTGAGTTTAATAATACTATGGGATCAAAATGACCCCCAAATTCTATGATTTAAGCTGTTTTTGAGGGATTTTTGAAAAAAAAAAAACACCCGAATCCAAAACACACCCGAATCCGACAAAAAAATTCAGGGAGGTTTTGCCAAAACGCGTCCGAATTCAAAACACGGCCGCGGAACCGAATCCAAAACCAAAACACAAAACCCGAAAAATGTCCGGTGCACATCTCTAGTTATTAGATGTACCTATCTGAAGAAGTTGTCTTGTTACTGTATATGGACATCCACAATTAGATCAAAATGTGCACTAACAGTACCACATTATTTTTGTTGTAGATATTATATTATAAAGCAATATTTCAGAATTTATTAAATTTATTTCTCTTACGTCCTAGAGGATGCTGGGGTCCATATTAGTACCATGGGGTATAGATGGGTCCACCAGGAGCCATTGGCACTTTAAGAGTTTAAGAGTGTTGGCTGGCTCCTCCCTCTATGCCCCTCCTACAAGACTCAGTTTAGAAAATGTGCCCGGAGGAGCCGGTCACAGCTAGGGGAGCTCTACTGAGCTTCTTTGGAAAAAGTTTAATTTTTATTTTTCAGAGTTTTTTGTTTTCACAGGGAGGCTGCTGGTGACAGCCTCCCTGCAGCGAGGGACTGAGTGGGGGAGCAGTGTCCGCCCTGCGGGGTCTTTAGCCACTGCTCCCGCTGACTGAACACTGGCTTCAGTGGGGTCTGATCACGCCCCGCCACAGGGGAACGCTCGCCCCACGACAGCCGGCCGCCACCCCCTCGGGAGCTGAAGAGGTGGCGAGTGAGTCACTGTCCCCCCTTGCAAGCGGGGGGACAGTGTGAAGAAGGCGGCCTTGGGGTATGGAGCGCGGTCTCACCCGCGCTTCGTGATGGCTCAGCGGTGCTACAGTGCAGCGCTGGGAGGGGCGCCCTGTGCCAGCGCCGAGACCTACACTGTCCACTAAGGTCTGAGGATCCAGGCCAGCGCAACTCCACTGGCCAGTATAATCTGTTGGTGAGCGGGAAGACAGCGCCATTGAGGGGATGGAGCTTCTCCTCAGAGCGGACCCAGCGGCGTTCAGCACATTTTCTCCTGCCGGCAATCACTTCAAGTGGAACCAGATCCCTCCTGAGCAATCTCCAGCTGTCTGTACGGTACCAAGGGGATTGTAGAAGGGGGGGGAGGCTGTATACAGGCTGTGTCACCTATTAAGGGACACAGCCAGCGCTGGTTGGGGACTCCCTATACCTTTGATAGCGCTGTGTGTGGGTTGGCTCCAATCTCTGTGTCTCTCTGCCATTCTTGGGAAGGGAAACTCTGTCTTCATAATACCCTGTGTGCTTGTGGGGTGTTTGAGTGTGTGTGCAACATGTCTAGGGACACTGTTTCATATGCAGCAGAGGATTTGTCTTGCCAAGAAGACTCCATTCCTTGTAATCAGGATTGCACTGTCTTAGCACAGATCCCAGCTAGAGAGCCAGAATGGTTAGCCTCTCTGAGGGGGACTATTTATCCTATTTCTGATAGAGTGGCTAGGACTGAGCATGCCACTCAGGTCCTCCAGTCCTCTATGGTCGGATACTGCTTCCTCGTGGTCCCCTGCAGTTGATGATTGAAGCTGTTAGGGATGTTTTACACATTTCGGACACAGCACCAGGACAGGTGGAGGAGGCCTTCTTCACAGATCATAAGAAGTCCCCTCTCACTTTCCCGGCATCCAAGGAATTGAATGCTATCTTTGAAAAGGCATGGGAAACTCCGGAAAAGAAATTCCAGATTCCCAAGAGAGTCTTGGTGGCTTTTCCCTTCCTAGAGGAAGATAGGAAGAGATGGGAGTTTCCGCCGATCGTGGACGCCTCTGTCTACAGGCTGTCCAAACAGGTGGTATTACCGGTCCCGGGGTCTACCGCGTTAAAGGCCCCGGCAGATCGCAAGGTGGATGCTATGCTAAAGTCCATTTATACGGCGTCAGGGGCTATATTATGGCCACCTATAGCCTGTGCTTGGATTGCAAAAGCGATTGCCAGGTGGTCTATCACTCTGCAGGAGGAATCGACTACGCTGGATAAAGGTGATGTTGATTTATTTTTACGTAATATTCAGGATTCTGCAGGGTTCCTGGTGGATTCCATGAAGGACCTGGGTTCCATGGCTGCGGGTACCTCCTCCATGTCTGTCTCGGCTCGCAGGTGTCTCTGGCTGCGCAACTGGTCTGCGGACGCGGAATCCAGGAAGTGTGTGGAGGGCCTACCATACAAGGGTCAGGCTCTCTTTGGGGAGGCGCTGGATGCGTGGATTGCCATGGCTACCGCGGGTAAGTCTCCTTTTCTCCCCTCAGTTGCCCCGGCTACGAGGAAGCCTTTTTTTTCATCTTCCATGTCACAGTCCTTTCGACCCGCAAGGCCTAGAAAGAATAAAACTTTGAACACCTTCTTCAGAGGTGGTCGTGCCAAGGGAAAGAAACCTACTCCCGCAGGTTCCCAGACCCAGAAGCCCGCTTCTGATATCCCTAAGTCCTCCACAGGACGGCGGACAGCTAGGCCTGGAGGAAGGACAGGTGGGGGCAAGACTCCGGCAGTTCAGCCACGTCTGGGTGTCGTCGGGTCTGGACCCCTGGGTTCTGGATATAGTGTCCAGAGGGTACAGACTGGAGTTTCAAGATCCCCCGCCTCACCGTTTCTTCAAGTCAGGCTTGCCAGCCTGCTGGCAGACAGGACAATTCTTCTGGAAGCCATCAGGAAATTAGTGGTTTCGGAGGTCATTGTTCCAATTCCACCTCAGCAGTGGAACAAGGGTTATTATCCGAACCTTTTTGTGGTACCGAAACCGGATGGTTCAGTACGGCCTATTCTAAACTTAAAGTCTTTGAACCCTTACCTCAGGGAGTTCAAATTCAAGATGGAATCTCTGAGGGCTGTCATCTCAGGACTCATGGAGGGGGAATTCCTGGTGTCTCTGGACATCAAGGATGCTTACCTCCACATTCTCATTTGGTCGCCACATCAGGCATACCTCTGGTTTGCACTGTTGGACGAGCACTATCAGTTCCAGGCGCTGCCGTTTGGCATCTCCACAGCACCAAGGATCTTCACCAAGGTGATGGCGGAGATGATGGTTCTCCTCCGCAGGCAGGGGGTGAACATAATTCCATATCTGGACGATCTCCTGATCAAGGCGTCGTCCAGGGAGAGGCTGTTGCGCTCCATCACGCTCACGACACAGCTGCTCAGGAAACACGGTTGAATCTTAAACCTTCCAAAGTCTCACCTGGAGTAGACAAGGCGGCTGTCTTTCCTGGGAAGTGCAGAGGGTGTTTCTCCCGGTGGAGAAAGCGTTGGTGATTCATACTATGGCCCGAGATGTCCTACAACCTACCCGGGTATCGGTTCATCAATGCATACGCCTCCTGGGGAAGATGGTTGCCGCCTACGAGGTGCTACAGTATGGCAGGTTTCATGCTCGCCCTTTTCAACTGGACCTTTTGGACTAGTGGTCGGGCTCTCACCTACACATGCACAAGAGGATACACCTGCCTCCGAAAGCCAGGATTTCACTCCTCTGGTGGCTGCAGCTTCCACACCTTCTGGAGGGGCGAAGGTTCGGAATTCAAGACTGGATCCTTGTAACCAGAGATGCAAGTCTAAGAGGTTGGGGAGCAGTCGCTCTGGGGGAAACCTTTCAGGGTTGTTGGTCAGACCAAGAGTCTCTCCTCCTGATAAACATCCTGGAGCTCAGGGCAGTGTACAACGCCCTTCTGCAAGGCAGCACCCCTTCTACAACATCGGGCTGTTCAGGTGCAGTCGGACAATGTGACCACAGTGGCCTACATAAATCGACATGGCGGAATGAAAAGCAGAGCTGCCATGGCAGAGGTGTTAAAGATCCTCACCTGGGCAGAAAGGCACACGGTGGTAACGTCGGCAATCTTCATTCCGGGCGTGGACAACTGGGAAGCAGACTTCCTCAGCAGACACGATCTCCGTCCAGGGGAGTGGGGACTCCATCCGGAGGTGTTCGAGGAGGTCACCGGTTGGTGGGGGGTTTCCCACATAGATATGATGGCCTCACGCCTCAACAAGAAGCTACGAAGGTACTGCTCCAGGTCAAGAGACCCACAGGCAGTGGCGGTGGACGCACCGGTAACTCCGTGGGTGCTCAAGTCAGTGTATGTGTTCCCTCCACTTCCTCTGATACCAAAGGTTCTTCAACTCGTGAGAAGAACAAAGGTCCTGGCAACCCTCATCACTCCGGACTGGCCAAGGAGGGCTTAGTACGCGGATCTGCTGGATCTTCTGCTGGAAGATCCACGGCCTTTACCTCTTCGGGAGGATCTGCTTCTGCAGGGGCCGTTCGCTTATCAAGACTTACCGCTGCTACGTTTGATGGCATGGCGGTTGAACGCCAGATCTTAACTTGGAAAGGTATCCCGAGTGAGGTCAGTCCTACCCTGATACAGCCCAGGAAGGGGGTAACGTCTAAGCATTACCATCACATTTGGAAGAAATATGTTTCTTGGTGTGAGGCCAAGAAGTTTCCGGCGGTGGAGTTTCAACTTGGATGTTTTCTCCTTTTCCTGCAAGCAGGGGTGGATATGGGACTGAGACTGGGCTCTGTCAAGGTCCAGATCTCTGCTTTGTCCATCTTCTTCCAAAAACAGTTGGCTGCTCTTCCTGAGGTTCAGACCTTTTTGAAAGGGGTTCTGCACATCCAGCCTCCCTTTGTGGCGCCTACGGCTCCGTGGGATCTGGATGTGGTGTTGCAGTTGGCTTGGTTTGAGCCTCTACAGGAGGCTGATCTCAAGTTTCTCATGTGGAAGGTGGTCATCTTGTTGGCCTTGGCTTCTGCACGACGCGTGTCAGAATTGGGGGGCTTTATCTTGTAAAAGTCCCTATCTGATCTTCCATGAAGATAGGGCGGAACTTAGGACTCGTCCACAGTTCCTATCTAAGGTTGTGTCGGCTTTCCACATCAACCAACCTATTGTGGTGCCAGTGGCTACTGACTCCTCAATTACTTCAAAGGCCTTGGATGTAGTGAGGACTTTTAAGATTTACGTGAAGAGGACGGCTCGTCATAGGAAAAGTGACTCCCTGTTTGTCCTCTATGATCCAAAGAAAATTGGATGTCCTGCTTCTAAACAGTCGATTTCATGCTGGATCAGGTTCACTATCCAGCATGCTTATTCCACGGCAGGCTTGCCGTGTCCGAAATCCGTAAAGGCCCACTCTACTCGTAAAGTGGGCGGCTGCCCGGGGTGTCTCGGCGGTGCAACTCTGTCGAGCTGCTACTTGGTCTCAGCGGTGCAACTCTGTCGAGCTGCTACTTTGCCAAGTTTTACAAGCTCGATACTTTGGCCTCTGATGACCTCAAGTTTGATCAAGCAGTGTTGCAGGAGCCTCCGCGCTCTCCCACCCGTACTGGGAGCTTTGGTACTAATATGGACCCCAGCATCCTCTAGGACGTAAGAGAAAATAGGATTTTGGTTACCTGCCGGTAAATCCTTTTCTCGTAGTCCGTAGAGGATGCTGGGCGCACGCCCAGCGCTTCGTTTTCCTGCGTTGTTTCTTTTTATAGATCAGTGTTACCTGGTTTCTAGGTAAGTTCTGAGTTATTTACTGTTTCAGCTGTTGCTGAGTTGTTCCGGCATGTTGGCCGGGTTTGCATGTTGTGTGAGATGGTATGAATCTCACCACTATCTGTGTAATTCCTTCTCTCGAAGTATGTCGTCTCCTCGGGTCTGGTAGGAGGGGCATAGAGGGAGGAGCCAGCCCACACTCTTAAACTCTTAAAGTGCCAATGGCTCCTGGTGGACCCGTCTATACCCCATGGTACTAATATGGACCCCAGCATCCTTTACAGACTATGAGAAAAAGATTTACCGGTAGGTAACCAAAATCCTATTATCTCATATTGTGCTGTTGCACCATGGTTTGTATGATGCATTGACCTCTGGGTGCGGTCATCAGTTGACATGAAATTTTGCCCTTTGTTATTCATTCCTTTGCTCTGCCCACAACTCTTGCTTCAGATTCCATCATATAGCAGACATGACAAATACATTGGCAAACATATGCAGCGCTATTATATAGTAGCATTCCAAAACTACCCCCTTCCTCTCTGCCAGACTTAGGGATCTTTTTACTAAGCCTTGGATGGCAATAAAGTTGACGGAGATAAAGTCCCAGCCAATCGGCTCCTAACTGCCATGTCACAGGCTGGGTTTGAAAAATGACAGTTAGGAGCTGATTGGCCTGTACTTTATCTCCATCCACTTTATCTCCGTCCAAGGCTGAAGGGTTCTGTGCTAAGCAGAAGAGTAGACAAGCCGTAGGTGCCGGTGAAAGGTGTTCCTGGGGCAGTGCTGCCGTCTCCATGACCCTGAATGTACGACAATTTTACACTTGGACCATAATTTATGTACCTTCGGAACCTACCAAATGAAAGTATTAATAGCAAGAGTTGTCTAGTTCTTATACATCAACATAGTTGATGTTATCCTGTTTTATATTTAAAATGTCACATTCTCTGCGTATAAATACATATGGGCTAGTCTATTGGAGTGACTGTAGTGATTTATTTACGTATGCTGGGTATAAATAACAGGACTGAAATTACTGAATATAAAACTTTATGGTATGTATATCCCAGTGCCGTAACTAGGCATTTTAGCTCTGTGTGCAAGAAACGACATTGGCGCCCCCCCCCCCCCCCCCCGCCCCATGCAAGACAGGGGCAGTGCGCGCCGTAGGCACACGGAAAATATATAGGGGCGTGGCTTCATGGGGAAGGGGCGTGGCCACAAAATAATTCATGCTACGGTGCACAGTAGTCTCCATTATTCAAATTACGCTGCACAGTAGCGCCACTACACCAGGTAGAGCCCCTTTTATACATTACAGCAGACAGCGTCCCCCTTTTTACACATTACAGCAGACAGTCCCCCTTTTTACACATTGCGGCAGACAGTCCCCCTTTTTACACATTGCGGCAGCCAGTCCCTCTTTTTACACATTGCGGCAGCCAGTCCCCCTTTTTACACATTGCGGCAGCCAGTCCCCCTTTTTACACATTGCGGCAGCCAGGACCCCTTTTTACACATTGCGGCAGCCAGTCCCCCTTTTTACACATTGCAGCAGCCAGGCCCCCTTTTTACACATTGCGGCAGCCAGCCCCCTTTTTACACATTGCGGCAGCCAGGCCCCCTTTTTACACATTGCGGCAGCCGGTCCCCCTTTGGCAGCCAGGACCCATTTTTACACATTGCGGCAGCCAGGACCCCTTTTTACACATTGCGGCAGACAGTCCCCCTTTTTACACATTGCAGCAGCCAGGCCCCCTTTTTACACATTGCGGCAGCCAGTCCCCCTTTTTACACATTGCGGCAGCCAGGCCCCCTTTTTACACATTGCGGCAGCCAGGACCCCTTTTTACACATTATGGCAGACGGTGTCCCCCAGAGAGAGAGAGAGAGAGAGAGAGGGATATACTTACCTTCTCCCCGCTGACAGGCTCCTCGTGCTGGCATCTCCCTCTGTGCAGTGTGCAGGCATCGGACAAGGAGGAGGAGGAGGGAGGGGGACTGGAGCCGCAGCAGCGCTATGTCATTGGTAGTAAGCGCCGCTGCAGCATCCCCCTCTCCTTCCGTATTGGTTGCCTGGCGCTGCTGTGGATGCTGGGATGGAGGAACCGCATCCCAGCATCCACAGCAGCGCCGGGCAGCCTATACGGAAGGAGAGGGGGATGCTGCAGCGGCGCTTACTACCAATGAAATAGCGCTGCTGCGGCTCCAGTCCCCCTCCCTCCTCCTCCTTCTCAGCTGCCTCCGGCGCTTCTCTCTCCTCCAGCGCGGCTGCGGCGCACGGCGCGGACTTCAGAGGCGGCATGTGATGAGTCAATTTGACTCATTACATGCCGCTGGCATGTAATAGCAACTGCGCTGTGTGCCAAGCACACTTGGCACACACGTAGTTACGGCCCTGGTATATCCTTATTACTGAAATAATGCACTTTGTATGACTATAGACAAGCAATCCAGTAATTAGAATTTTTTGTTCATAGGGCAAGAAGATAATTTGATGACTCCCCCCACACACACGCACACACGCACACACACACATTCACTTGTAACCAAATCAAACAAAAATATTTATTTCTCGCACCCCCTTCATATTTGAGCCCTGTGCAGCTACCTTTCTTGCACAGCCCTAGTTACAGCCCTGTAGGCAACTATCTTATCATTCCCTTTCTCACAAACACACCTTCCCAACTGCAGCACACAGAAACTTTGTTCAGGGTGATCGTAATACAGCCAAGCTATTGCCAACAGTTTCATTTACTAAATTTGTGATTACGGCAGAATATGATTCAGTGAATCTATTTTATTTTGTCACTTTTAAACAGACTTTATGTTAAGTGTTTTGCTTTTTGGTATTTTGATGCAAAATTTAATTTTTGTAACTTTTTATAAGCAACTCACTAAATCAAACTAACAACTATCAGCGAACCACCGATTGGGTACAGAAACCAAATTGGGTGCACCAAATTTTATTTCCAAGCTATTGGGTTCATCAAATCAGATAATTTTCAAGTCATATATAACATACAATCTCTTACTACAAAATAGAACACATCCACCACAGAAATCATGAATAAATAGCTCTTTATTTATTGGGAATACTGGATAAGGTTATATACTATATAATTCCCAGCAAAGATTATAAAACAACATATACAGAAATAGGATGTTGTCAGGTAAACAAATATCTGAAATGTAATTTATAAGAGCTGCATAACATTTTAAATGTAAAAATGACTGAAAATGTAATACAGGTTGAGTATCCCATATCCAAATATTCCGAAATACGGAATATTCCGAAATACGGACTTTTTTGAGTGAGAGTGAAATAGTGAAACCTTTGTTTTTTGATGGCTCAATGTACACAAACTTTGTTTAATACACAAAGTTATTAAAAAATATTGTATTAAATGACCTTCAGGCTGTGTGTATAAGGTGTATATGAAACATAAATGAATTGTGTGAATGTAGACACACTTTGTTTAATGCACAAAGTTATAAAAAATATTGGCTAAAATTGCCTTCAGGCTGTGTGTATAAGGTGTATATGAACCATAAATGCATTCTGTGCTTAGATTTAGGTCCCATCACCATGATATCTCATTATGGTATGCATTTATTCCAAAATACGGAAAAATCCGATATCGAAAATACCTCTGGTCCCAAGCATTTTGGATAAGGGATACTCAACCTGTAATATATAAACATAATAAAATGATTAAAAAAAGTTATTGCATTGATTTGATCATATAAAAAAGGCAGAAATCACTAAGATTATCTTATAGAATAGTATGTTGAATCATCAATGGATCATGAATAAATAATTGATCAATAAATTCATATAATACAACCATTATCGTGCATTATTAAAATCATCATATGGCTATATAATATCACATAACTGTAAGATCAAGATCAAGGCCTGCAGTCAGGACTTGGCCTGCAAGCATTTGTGAAGTATGCATTTGTTAAGGATGTATTTTAAGGGATGAAGTTAGAACCGGAGTTTGAACTGGATTTGGACTTTGGACTACGCTAGAATCTGTAATTAAACTAGATCCCTAAACACTACAACTCAGGACCGTTTTGTAGAAATGATTAAATGTAGAAATATGAGTCCACTTTTACTAGAACAAAAGGATTTTCAAAGGAGCATGTGTGGACAGGAAACCAGAGGCCAGCAACCTTGAACAAAAGCCCTCACACTGACCAATGACTCATCATGAATGAGAAAGTTCCCTCCCCTAGACCAATAACAAGAGACCTGTACACCCCAACAGACTCAGTGTATAGCTGATCCCACACACTGTTCTGTTTTCCCCGTGAGATGGTCGAGATGCTATCTGTCCAGTGGTTGTTTGTTTGTTTTTGCTGAGAGAGAGAGAGAGAGAGAGAGAGAGAGATGGAGCGGAAGGTGCATTGAGCAAATATGGTGATGTATTGCTGGCTGTATTTGAATTAGTTTGTAATAACTGCTTCCTGTGTAAATTATAACCATGTAACTATATACAGTTGTGCTCATAAGTTTACATACCCTAGCAGAATTTGTGATTTTCTGGCCATTTGTCAGAGAATAGGAATGATAACTCACAATCTTTTCTTTCACTCATGGTTAGTGGTTGGGTGAAGCCATTTATTGTCAAACAACTGTGTTTACTATTTTTAAATCATAATGACAACAGAAACTACCCAAATGACCCTGATCAAAAGTTTACATACCCCAATTGATATACCGTGTATTGCCCCCTTTAACATCAATGACAGCTTGAAGTCTTTTGTGGTAGTTGTGGACGAGGCTCTTTATTTTCTCAGAAGGTAAAGCTGCCCATTCTTGTTGGCAAAAAGCCTCCAGTTCCTGTAAATTCTTGGGCTGTCTTGCATGAACTGCACGTTTGAGATCTCCCCAGAGTGGCTCAATGATATTGAGGTCCGGAGACTGAGATGGCCACTCCAGAACCTTCACTTTATTCTGCTGTAGCCAATGACAGGTCGACTTGGCCTTGTGTTTTGGATCATTGTCATGTTGGAACGTCCAAGTACGTCCCATGCGCAGCTTCCGGGCTGATGAGTGCAAATTTTCCTCCAGTATTTTCTGATAACATGCTGCATTCATCTTGCCATCAATTTTGACCAAGTTTCCAGTGCCTTTGTAGCTCACACATTCCCAAAACATCAGCGATCCGCCTCCATGTTTCACAGTAGGTGTACCTTTCATCATAGGCCTTGTTGACTCCTCTCCAAATGTAACGTTTATGGTTGTGGCCAAAAAGTTCAATATTGGTCTCATCACTCCAAATGACTTTGTTCCAGAAATTTTGAGGCTTGTCTCTGTGCTGTTTGGAGTATTGTAAGTGGGATGCTTTGTGGCATTTGCGTAGTAATGGCTTTCTTCTGGCGACTCGACCATGCAGCCCATTTTTCTTCAAATGCCTCCTTATGGTGCATCTTGACACAACCACAATACTTTTTTTCAGAGAGTCCTGTATTTCAGCTGAAGTTATTTGTGGATTTTTCTTTGCATCCTGAACAATATTCCTGGCAGTTGTGGCTGAAATTTTTGTTGGTCTACCTGACCGTGATTTGGTTTCCACAGAATCCCTCATTTTCCACTTCTTAATTAGAGTTTTAACACTGCTGATTGGCATTCTCAATTGCTTGGATATCTTTTTATATCCCTTTCCTGTTTTATACAGTTCAATTACCTTTTCCCGCAGATCCTTTGACAATTATTTTGCTTTCCCCATGACTCAGAATCCAGACACGTCAGTGCAGCACTGGATGAAAGATGCAAGGGTCTTTCAGGAGTCCAGAAACTCACTGACCTTTTATACACACACATTTATTACAAGCAAACAGATCACAGGTGAGGATGGTTACCTTTAGTAGCCATCCAAACCCGTTTGTGTCAACTTGTGTGCATGTTATCAGGCCAAAATCTCCAGGGTATGTAAACTTCCGATCAGGTCATTTGGGTAGTTTCGATTGTCATTATGATTTAAAAAGAGTAAACACAGTTATTTGACAATAAATGGCTTCACCCAACCACTAACCATGAGTGAAAGCAAAGTTTGTGAGTTATCATTCATATTCTCTGACAAATGACCAGAAAAATCACAAATTCTGCTAGGGTATGTAAACTTATGAGCACAACTGTATATACTGTACATTGTGATATATTGTATACATATCCTTTTAATAACAAATATATACATCAATGAGCTTTGGAGATCAGACAATGTGTACGTGTATTGTTTTCTCTTATGGGATGTAGTGTTTTGAGACGTACAGCGCACTTTTATAGCACATGGTAATAAGATGCACCTGGCGTCCGCAGTATATATTAGAGCTGGCATTTTAAACATTTATTAGAAAGTAATTTGACTTAAACATAACCCTAATGGGTACCCCTGATACCTTTGGGATGTTGGCTGTCATGTGGCGTAACTGTCAGAGACAACGGAGACATTCCCCTCTGGGCTCCAGCTGTCAAAGGGACCCTAAGAAAGAAAGGATGAGGGCCTCCTGAGCTAGAAAATATCTCTCTCTCCACTCATTTCATAGTGACTTGCTGCAGTCACTGCTGACTGCTGTCCAAGCTCAGAAACCTCCTTCGAAGAGCCCTTAAATTGAATAGTCTGGAATGTGTCTGAAAACAGATCAAAGTATGTGCAATAATTTACAGCTATGCTGCTGTGTCTTATATAAGGAAAGTAAGGAAAGAAGAAGTTGGTTTTAAGAAAATGCACTATAATAAAATTTTAAAGGGGTATTTATCAAATCTT
Source organism: Pseudophryne corroboree (assembly GCF_028390025.1). Lineage (NCBI taxonomy): Eukaryota > Metazoa > Chordata > Amphibia > Anura > Myobatrachidae > Pseudophryne > Pseudophryne corroboree. The sequence continues at coordinate 673,653,176 of NC_086446.1, forward strand.
GGAGAGAGATAAAATTGTGAGAGATAAAGTGCCAACCAATCCGTTCCTATCATTTTTCAAACACAGCTTATAAAATGTAAGGCAGAAGCTGATTGCCTGGTACTTTATCTCTCACAATTTTATCTCTCTCTGAGCTTTGATATCCCCCACCCCCTCAGGGCTTTATTTAATATCATTTGCAGCCAGCACCTGAAAGTAAAGATTCCTTATCACCACAATTAGCTTCAATAAGGAATCTTTATTCTCCCATATGTATCATTGGCAAGTCACTGTGCAAGCTGGAACCACTGAGGGGGCATCACCTTCTATTTTGCCTCCCGGCACCTGGCATGAACTTACGTCCCTGCTGAGTGGTGTCGGGATTCCAAAAAAATGTTGCTAAATTTCTCAATAAGAATCTTTGGGCCTAGGGGTGCTGTGAAAATAATTCTGATACTGTAGGGCACCGTGATTCAAAAAAAGTTTGGGAACCACTGGCATAAGTGTAGCACTTGGAAGCTTGTGTTGGAAACGTCACCCCAAAAAGTACCAGTAAGTGCAAAATATTTCCATTGTACTGTACCTATGCCATCTTGAATGGAGTATAAATGGGCAGGACATACTGTACACGTACTGCCCCTGTAAGATGTCCCACTTAGTAAATGTGAATAAAAATAAATAAAAAGTCATAGTGGATTTCTTAAAATTGCTATCATGCGCGCTGGCAGGGAGCTACTCGTCACTGTGAGGGTCGCAGCAGCTGCGTGTGACGTCACGTAGCTGCCGCGGCCCACCCTCACACTTTCCGGGCACGCCTGCATTGCCTGGACCGCGCCCGCCCTCTCCCGCCCAGCAAACACCTCTGCCTGTCAATCAGGCAGAGGCGATCACAGGGCTGAGACGGCCGTCGGCTGTCAGGCATGATCCGGCGCACTGCGGCGCCGGCTTATGCGCAGTTCAGACCTGATCGGCTGCTGTGCGAAAATGCACAGCATCGACCAGGTCTGAATTAGGCCCTAAGAGTAGTGTATTCTGTGCTGACATGACCAGCAAAGCAGTGGATGAGGTGAAGCTCAGGACACCTAATACTGTGCACCTACAGTCTCCGGTGATGTACATCTAGTCCTGCCTATAAGGCTCCAGTAATGTTAATCTAATCTTCATGAGAAGGCTCTGGTGATGTAAATCCAGTCCAGTGTCTAAGGGGAAGATTTACTAAGCAGTGATAAAAGTGGGGAAGTGAGACAGTGGAGAAGTTGCCCATGGCAACCAATCAGCATTGACGTATCATTTATAATTTTCATACTATAAAGGTATATAGAGCAGCTGATTGGTTGCCATGGGCAACTTCTCCACTGGCTCATCTCTCCACTTTTATCATTGCTTAGTACATGTCCACCTTTGTCTGCTGTGCTCTCAGATGGGTGGTCTTCAGTTTGCCGGCGGCCGAGCTCCCGACCGCCGGCATTCCGACAGCTTTTCTCCCTCTTGGGGGACCACGACCCCCCTGGAGGGAGAATAGATAGCGTGGCGCGTTTAGAGCGCCACTCTGCCCACAGCTTGGCGAGCGTAGCGAACCCGCAAGGGGATCATTTGTCCTTACCCAGCTGTTGGTATGCCGACAGTCGGGATTCCGGCGCCTGTATGCTGGCTGCCGGGAGCCCGACCGCCGGCATAACATACAACACCACTCTCAGATAACCCAAATCGTTATGTGACTCTGGACGGCTCTAGTAATGTGCACACTACAAACATCAGGTAAAGGGGTCTATGTACTAAGCCTTGGAGAGAGATAAAGTGGAGAGAAATAAAGTACCAACCAACCTGCTCCTAACTGTCATTTTTCAAACATAGCTTGTAACTTGGCAGATAGGAGCTGATTGGCTGGTATTTTGGGGTAGATGTACTAAGGAGCAGGCTCCAGTTGTTATTTGTGCAGAGTGCAGACCGGCTTCACCTCTGGATCATGGTGAAGCAAATATAATGGCAGTCACATGTATTAATCTAGCTGCTGTCATTGTGGCAGATTGTTACATCACCTGTCTGGATCATCAGTGCTCCCTAACCTTGAATGCGCATGCGCCTGTTATTTTTTTACCCAGTGGCACTAGCTTCTTATTGAAAAAAAAACAACAACTTTATTGTTTCTGTCTGCATAATCCCTGGCTGTGTGACAGACAGAGACAATGCTGTGCTATGCAGCAATGACAGCTGCAGCTGTTGAAGTGGATAGCTGCAGTTGCCAGGAGGGTCAGTGCCACTGACCGTTCATACATTGCCAAGCATATCAGCATGAAAAAGATAGGGAGACGATCAAGACAGGGGCACGTAGCGCCCCGATCATTTCCACAACATCTAAACACTAATACATGGGGGAAACGGTATCAAAGTCTACAAATCAGTATTCTCCATATGCATTTTCCCTCCATAGAGCCTGACTCAGAGACGGACTTAGTAGCACAGTAGCTGCATCTTTGGATGCAGCTGCTGAATAAAAGTATGCAAAATCAGCAGCAGGTGTTTTGAGTAAACAGATGCCTCTATCATGCTTGTGTGATCTGCTGCTGCATCCGAAGACACAGCTTCGGATCATTTGCATGATCATCAGACATCTGAGTAATCCTCAGGTTACACAGGATGGCTGGGCTGTCCACGCTGCTGGGGTCAAAAAATCTGTTTCCAAAGACGCAGACCCTGGCCTCGCCAATCCCAGAAAATAGATGTACGTGTACCACATCCCCATTTGCGGGAACACTTACCAGCTCCGCCCATCACTGCCCCCAAATGATCGGCTGCGGCTCAGGGGGCACTGTGTGCCAAATAGCAGATACCATTCTGCACATGCTCAGGCGCCCCACCACTGGAGATATAAATCTCCGAATCAGCCCCATAATCCTTAGCATATTACTGTATTATGGCGGTCATTCGCTCGTTGACGTTTTTTGCAATGTAGCGATTAGGTGAAAAATGTGCATGCGCATGGTACGCAGCGCGCATGCCTTAAGTAATTTTACACAAAACTTTGGAGATTTACACAAGCTCGAGCGACGTTTTTTTCAACGCTCGAGTGATCGTAGTGTGATTGACAGGAAGTGGGTGTTTCTGGGCGGAAACTGGCCGTTTTCAGGGAGTGTGCTAAAAAACGCAGGCGTGCCAGGTAAAAACGCAGGAGTGACTGGGGTAACGGGGGAGTGGCTGGCCGAACGCAGGGCGTGTTTGTGACATCAAACCAGGAACTAAACGGACTGAGGTGATCGCAGTCTAGGAGTAGGTCTGGAGCTACTCAGAAACTGCAAGGAATTATGTAGTAGCAGTTCTGCTAATCTTTCGTTCACTAATCTGCTAAACTAAGATACACTCCCAGAGGGCGGCGGACTAGCGTTTGCAATGCTGCTAAAAGCAGCTAGCGAGCGAACAACTTGGAATGAGGGCCTATGTTACATCTCTTCTGCAATAAGGAGAGATGGCACCATACTAATAATATATCTTATGCTATGATCTTATTACCGTTTATTATGCTGGGCATACACTGTCGTCAGTGACAGCCTGGACCCATCAGATATCATTGCCATACGGATAATGGCCACAGGATATCTGCGTTCCTGCCCTGTCGACGAGGCATGTCCCCGTTCCCCTGTCTGCAGCACATCGCTGCCAGATGCAGCTGACCAATGATCGGATCACTCGCATGCCGAAAGATTTCTCATTCCCCACCTTCTGATCATTGCTGATAGATTGTGGCCATACACTATGTAATAATCACATACCGTGTGCCCAGCTTTACATTTACATCCTGAGGAAAAAGATCATACATGTATAAATATGTATATTGGCCACACAAATGTGACTGAAGTGACAGGCAGCTGATTCCTAAGAATTTACCAAACCAGTGAAAAAAAAAAAAGTAATAATAATAATAATTGAATAAAAGTCTCTCATTCACTTCTTTATTCATTATAAAATAACAATCTTCTCTTCCTTTATCTTCTTTCTTAATCTGTTATTGTCCATATGAAGAAATAAACTTTACAACTGGACAGACACCAGGAATTACAGCTGATGCTATTATAACAGTTTCCTGGACCTTGTGAACTCAGCAGTTATGTTTCACACAAACATGGTGAGCTGGTGTCGCACAACAACACATCTCTGCACACACTGTTTTCTCTGCACACCAAGTTATCCAGCTGAAGTCTTCACTGGATTGCTGGCAGCTCATCTCTGAACCCAGCTTGCAGCTCCCCCCCCAGAGTGGCTGGATTGATTGGCTACACTCGGATTGGGCACTGCTCTCTGCTACTTGGATGCAAATGGAACCATCTGTTACACCTCTAGTTAAAAGAACATAAAGTTGAGCATTTCATATAGACAATACCACCCCTGATACTACATATACTAAACACTGCTCTGTCTCACTTGGCAGAAGACCACGTCATGGTAGGGCCAATAAGAGAAAACAGAAACAAGAGCTCGACTTAAATAGAAAACATATTTATTTTACATTTCATCTCTTTACCAGCAGATGGGATTAAATCTTTTATTTTACAGACCACAGGAACAGCTTTACATAGTAACCAGTTTTAGCTATTTCACATTTCAGAGGCACAGAAATCCCTTAATCGCCCCCCTAGCGTTCTGCTTCCATATGTATTGCTGAACTAATCACAAACATCATTGAAATAGTAGTATTTAAAGGAGCACTACACATAAACTGCTATCTACAGTACATGTATAATAACAAATAGCCCATGTAATTAGTGATGAGCGGGTTCGGTTCCTCGGAAACCGAACCCCCCCGAACTTCACCCATTTTACACGGGTCCGAGGCATACTCGGATTCTCCCGTATGGCTCGGTTAATCCGAGCGCGCCCGAACGTCATCATCCCGCTGTCGGATTCTCGCGAGATTCGGATTCTATATAAGGAGCCGCACGTCGCCGCCATTTTCACTCGTGCATTGGAAATGTTAGGGAGAGGACGTGGCTGGCGTCCTCTCCGTTTGTGCTTATTGCTTAATTGTGGGGAGTGGGGAGCAGCTGTATTATATAGGAGGAGTACAGTGCAGAGTTTTGCTGATCAGTGACCACCAGTTTTATCCGTTCTCTGCCTGAAAAACGCTCCATATCTGTGCTCAGTGTGCTGCATATATCTGTGCTCAAAGAAAAGGGAAAGAAGGCTGCGCTGTCAGAGGAAAGAACAGTACCATTCACTAAGTGTGTAGATTTTAAAACAATTTATTAAAAGACAATAACTCTTTAAAAAAAAAACAGTATTTTGTGCAAAATAAGCCAACTATAAGCAATAAATGATTTTGCCAATGGTATAAAGGGATGGAGTTTACACCAGGTAATGATTCAGGACTGACGTTTTGTATTCTCTAGGATCCGTTCCACATTTTGCCCATATATAATATGTCCAGTAAAATTCTACTATATAGAGTCCCTTTAGGAAGGTATTGTAGAGAGTCCAAATAAAAGTTCCATATGCCGCTAGAGGGTTATAGCAATGTCCCGTGTATGGTGGGTACCTCATGCAATGCGGAAATAGGATGGTGCCTCTCTGGGACTCCACTGCATAGCTGGTTGGTGATGTGGGCTGGTTCGGGTCCAATTCAGAGTTGTCCTGTACTAGGGGGTAAATTTCTGACGCGTTTCGCTGCATAGACCTTGAAAAAGCTGCAAGGTCTATGCAGCGAAACGCATCAGGATTTACCCCCCCTGGTACAGGACAACTCTGAATTGGACCCGAACCAGCCCACATCACCAACCAGCTATCCAGTGGAGTCCCAGAGAGGCACCATCCTATTTCCGCATTGCATGAGGTACCCACCATACACGGGACATTGCTATATCCCCCTAGCGGCATATGGAACTTTTATTTGGACTCTCTACAATACCTTCCTAAAGGGACTCTATATAGTAGAATTTTACTGGACATATTATATATGGGCAAAATGTGGAACGGATCCTAGAGAATACAAAACGTCAGTCCTGAATCATTACCTGGGGTAAACTTCATCCCTTTATACCATTGGCAAAATCATTTATTGCTTATAGTTGGCTTATTTTGCACAAAATACTGTTGTTGTTTTTTAAAAAGAGTTATTGTCTTTTAATAAATTGTTTTAAAATCTACACACTTAGTGGATGGTACTGTTCTTTCCTCTGACAGCGCAGCCTTCTTTCCCTTTTCTTTGTTATTTCATAGGGAGTGACTCCCCTAAAAACTGGCTGCTGCTTAGCCAAGCACCTCGCCTCCCAGCGCCCGAATACCTCCGGGTATTTTTTACCTCATTCTTGCATATATCTGTGCTCACACTGCTTTATTGTGGGGACTGGGGACCAGCAGTATTATATAGGAGGAGTACAGTGCAGAGTTTTGCTGACCAGTGACCACCAGTATACGTTGTCTGCCTGAAAAACACTCCATATCTGTGCTCAGTGTGCTGCATATATCTGTGCTCACACTGTTTTATTGTGGGTACTGGGGACCACCAGTATATTATATAGGAGGAGTACAGTGCAGAGTTTTGCTGACCAGTGACCACCAGTATACGTTGTCTGCCTGAAAAACGCTCCATATCTGTGCTCAGTGTGCTGCATATATCTATGCTCACACTGCTTTATTGTGGGTACTGGGGACCACCAGTATATTATATAGGAGGAGTACAGTGCAGAGTTTTGCTGACCAGTAAACACCAGTATATATAGCAGTACGGTACGGAAGGCCACTGCTCTACCTACCTCTTTGTCGTCAAGTATACTATCCATCTAGATTCTATACCTGTGGTGCATTTTAGTTTTGCAGTTTGCTGACAGTGACCACCAGTATATATAGCAGTACGGTACGGAAGGCCACTGCTCTACCTACCTCTGTGTCGTCAAGTATACTATCCATCTAGATTCTATACCTGTGGTGCATTTTAGTTTTGCAGTTTGCTGAAAGTGACCACCAGTATATATAGCAGTACGGTACGGAAGGCCACTGCTCTACCTACCTCTGTGTCGTCAAGTATACTATCCATCTAGATTCTATACCTGTGGTGCAGTTTAGTTTTGCAGTTTGCTGACAGTGACCACCAGTATATATAGCAGTACGGTACGGAAGGCCACTGCTCTACCTACATCTGTGTCGTCAAGTATACTATCCATCTAGATTCTATACCTGTGGTGCATTTTAGTTTTGCAGTTTGCTGACAGTGACCACCAGTATATATAGCAGTACGGTATGGAAGGCCACTGCTCTACCTACCTCTGTGTCGTCAAGTATACTATCCATCTAGATTCTATACCTGTGGTGCATTTTAGTTTTGCAGTTTGCTAACAGTGACCACCAGTATATATAGCAGTACGGTACGGAAGGCCACTGCTCTACCTACCTCTGTGTCGTCAAGTATACTATCCATCTAGATTCTATACCTGTGGTGCATTTTAGTTTTGCAGTTTGCTGACAGTGACCACCAGTATATATAGCAGTACGGTACGGAAGGCCACTGCTCTACCTACCTCTGTGTCGTCAAGTATACTATCCATCTAGATTCTATACCTGTGGTGCATTTTAGTTTTGCAGTTTGCTGAAAGTGACCACCAGTATATATAGCAGTACGGTACGGAAGGCCACTGCTCTACCTACCTCTGTGTCGTCAAGTATACTATCCATCTAGATTCTATACCTGTGGTGCATTTTAGTTTTGCAGTTTGCTGACAGTGACCACCAGTATATATAGCAGTATGGTACGGAAGGCCACTGCTCTACCTACCCCTGTATCGTCAAGTATACTATCCATCCATACCTGTGGTGCATTTCAGTTGTGCGCAGTATATATTGTAGTAGGCCATTGCTATTGATACTGGCATATAATTCCACACATTAAAAAATGGAGAACAAAAATGTGGAGGTTAAAATAGGGAAAGATCAAGATCCACTTCCAGCTCGTGCTGAAGCTGCTGCCACTAGTAATGGCCGAGACGATGAAATGCCATCAACGTCGTCTGCCAAGGCCAATGCCCAATGTCATAGTAGAGAGCATATAAAATCCAAAAACAAAAGTTCAGTAAAATGACCCAAAAATCAAAATTAAAAGCGTCTGAGGTGAAGCGTAAACATGCCAATATGCCATTTACGACATGGAGTGTCAAGGAACGGCTGAGGCCCTGGCCTATGTTCATGGCTAGTGGTTCAGCTTCACATGAGGATGGAAGCACTCATCCTCTCGCTAGAATTATGAAAAGACTTAAGCTGGCAAAAGCACAGCAAAGAACTGTGCGTTCTTCTAAATCACAAATCCCCAAGGAGAGTCCAATTGTGTCGGTTGTGATGCCTGACCTTCCCAACACTGGACGGGAAGAGCTTGCGCCTTCCACCATTTGCACGCCCCTGCAAGTGCTGGAAGAAGCACCCACAGTCCAGTTCCTGATAGTCAAATTGAAGATGTCACTGTTGAAGTACACCAGGATGAGGATATGGGTGTTGCTGGCGCTGGGGAGGAAATTGACAAGGAGGATTCTGATGGTGAGGTGGTTTGTTTAAGTCAGGCACCCGGGGAGACACCTGTTGTCCGTGGGACGAATATGGCCATTGACATGCCTGGTCAAAATACAAAAAAAATCACCTCTTCGGTGTGGAATTATTTCAACACAAATGCGGACAACAGGTGTCAAGCCGTGTGTTGCCTTTGTCAAGCTGTAATAAGTAGGGGTAAGGACGTTAACCACCTAGGAACATCCTCCCTTATACGTCACCTGGACCGCATTCATCAGAAGTCAGTGACAAGTTCAAAAACTTTGGATGACAGCAGAAGCAGTCCACTGACCACTAAATCCCTTCCTCTTGTAACCAAGCTCCTGCAAACCACACCACCAACTCCCTCAGTGTCAATTTCCACCTTACACAGGAAAGCTAGTAGTCCTGCAGGCCATGTCACTGGCAAGTATGACGAGTCCTCTCCTGCCTGGGATTCCTCCGATGCATCCTTGAGTGTAACGCCTACTGCTGCTGGCGCTGCTGCTGGGAGTTGATCGTCATCCCAGAGGGGAAGTCGGAAGACCACTTGTACTACTTCCAGTAAGCAATTGACTGTCCAACAGTCCTTTGCGAGGAAGATGAAATATCATAGCAGTCATCCTGCTGCAAAGCGGATAACTCAGGCCTTGGCAGCCTGGGTGGTGAGAAACGTGTTTCCGGTATCCACCGTTAATTCAGAGGCAACTAGAGACTTGTTTGAGGTACTGTGTCCCCGGTACCAAATACCATCTAGGTTCCATTTCTCTAGGCAGGCGATACCAAAAATGTACACAAACGTCAGAAAAAGACTCACCAGTGTCCTAAAAAATGCAGTTGTACCCAATGTCCACTTAACCACGGACATGTGGACAAGTGGACCAGGGCAGACTCAGGACTATATGACTGTGACAGCCCACTGGGTAGATGTTTTGCCTCCCGCCGCAAGAACAGCAGCGGCGGCACCAGTAGCAGCATCTCGCAAATGCCAACTTGTTCCTAGGCAGGATACGCTTTGTATCACCGCTTTCCATAAGAGGCACACAGCTGACAACCTCTTACGGAAACTAAGGAACATCATCGCAGAATGGCTTACCCCAATTGGACTCTCCTGGGGATTTGTGACATCGGACAACGCCAGCAATATTGTGCGTGCATTACATCTGGGCAAATTCCATCACGTCCCATGTTTTGCACATACATTGAATTTGGTGGTGCAGAATTATTTAAAAAACGACAGGGGCGTGCAAGAGATGCTGTCGGTGGCCCGAAGAATTGCGGGCCACTTTCGGCATTCAGCCACCGCGTGCCGAAGACTGGAGCACCAGCAAACACTCCTGAACCTGCCCTGCCATCATCTGAAGCAAGAGGTGGTAACGAGGTGGAATTCAACCCTCTATATGCTTCAGAGGATGGTGGAGCAGCAAAAGGCCATTCAAGCCTATACATCTGCCCACGATATAGGCAAAGGAGGGGGAATGCACCTGACTCAAGCGCAGTGGAGAATGATTTCAACGTTGTGCAAGGTTCTGCGACCCTTTGAACTTGCCACACGTGAAGTCAGTTCAGACACTGCCAGCCTGAGTCAGGTCATTCCCCTCATCAGGCTTTTGCATAAGAAGCTGGAGAGATTGAAGGAGGAGCTAACACTGTGCGATTCCGCTAGGCATGTGGGACTTGTGGGTGGAGCCCTTCATTCGCTTAACCAGGATTCACGGGTGGTCAATCTGTTGAAATCAGAGCACTACATTTTGGCCACCGTGCTCGACCCTAGATTTAAAACCTATGTTGTATCTCTCTTTCCGGCAGACACAAGTCTGCAGAGGTTCAAAGACCTGCTGGTGAGAAAATTGTCAAGTCAAGCGGAACGTAACCCGTCAACATCTCCTCCTTCACATTCTCCTGCAACTGGGGCTGCGAGGAAAAGGCTAAGAATTCCGAGCCCACCCGCTGGCGGTGATGCAGGGCAGTCTGGAGCGAGTGCTGACATCTGGTCCGGACTGAAGGACCTGCCAACGATTACTGACATGTCGTCTACTGTCACTGCATATGATTCGGTCACCATTGAAAGAATGGTGGAGGATTATATGAGTGACCGCATCCAAGTAGGCACGTCAGACAGTCCGTACGTATACTGGCAGGAAAAAGAGGCAATTTGGAGGCCCTTGCACAAACTGGCTTTATTCTACCTAAGTTGTCCTCCATCCAGTGTGTACTCCGAAAGAGTGTTGTTTAGTGCAGCCGCTCACCTTGTCAGCAATCGGTGTACGAGGTTATTTCCAGAAAATGTGGAGAAGATGATGTTCATCAAAATGAATTATAATCAATTCCTCCGTGGAGACATTCACCAGCAGCAATTGCCTCCAGAAAGTACACAGGGACCTGAGATGGTGGATTCCAGTGGGGACTAATTAATAATCTGTGAAGAGGGTGATGTACACAGTGAAAGGGGTGAGGAATCGGAGGATGATGATGAGGTGGACATCTTGCCTCTGTAGAGCCAGTTTGTGCAAGGAGAGATTGATTGCTTCTTTTTTGGTGGGGGCCCAAACCAACCAGTCATTTCAGTCACAGTCGTGTGGCAGACCCTGTCGCTGAAATGATGGGTTTGTTAAAGTGTGCATGTCCTGTTTATACAACATAAGGGTGGGTGGGAGGGCCCAAGGACAATTCCATCTTGCACCTGTTTTTTCTTTTCTTTTTCTTTGCATCATGTGCTGTTTGGGGACTATTTTTTTGAAGTGCCATCCTGCCTGACACTGCAGTGCCACTCCTAGATGGTCCAGGTGTTTGTGTTGGCCACTTGTGTCGCTTAGCTTAGTCACACAGCGGCCTTGGTGCGCCTCTTTTTTTCTTTGCATCATGTGCTGTTTGGGGACTATTTTTTTGAAGTGCCATCCTGCCTGACACTGCAGTGCCACTCCTAGATGGGCCAGGTGTTTGTGTCGGCCACTTGTGTCGCTTAGCTTAGTCATCCAGCGACCTCGGTGCAAATTTTAGGACTAAAAATAATATTGTGAGGTGTGAGGTGTTCAGAATAGACTGAAAATGAGTGGAAATTATGGTTATTGAGGTTAATAATACTATGGGATCAAAATGACCCCCAAATTCTATGATTTAAGTTGTTTTTGAGGGTTTTTTGTAAAAAAAACACCCGAATCCAAAACACACCCGAATCCGACAAAAAATTTTCAGGGAGGTTTTGGCAAAACGCGTCCGAATCCAAAACACGACCGCGGTACCGAATCCAAAACCAAAACACCATACCCGAAAAATTTCCGGTGCACATCACTACATGTAATAAAACTGTTCTGATACTTGAATGTAACTCTCGTACATAAAAGCTCTCATCTTCCATCACTCCACTCCACAAGAAGTTCATGCCAAGGAGCCACACAGTTTGGATAGAAATCACCCGCATTTGTACCTCAGTGGCCTTAGGGGCAGATGTACTAAGCCTTAGAGTAGGCGTTCCCGACCACTGTCCTCAAGGCACACCAATGGTCCGGGTTTTTGTGATATCCATGCTTGAGCACAGATGGCTTAATTAGTTCCTCAGTTAATTTGCTTCATCCATCTGTGCTGAAGCCTGGATATCACTAAAACCTTAGCTTTTAGTGTGCCTTGAGGACTGAGGCTGGGAATGCCTGCCTTAGAGAGTGATACAGTGGAGAGAGATAAAGAAGTAGCCAATCAACTCCTGTCATTTTTTAAATACAGCAGTTAGGAGCTGATTGGCTGATACTTAATCTTTCTCCACTCAATCATTCTCCATGACTTAGTGACGGTCCAGTGGTAGCCAACCCTGGTCCTCGAGAGCTACCAACAGTTCACGTTTTCCAGCTCACCCAGCAGGTGCACTGACACATTTTAAAAGATACACAGTTGGAGCTAATTACTTAACTTGTGATTCTGTGAGGAGACCTGGAAAACGTTAACTGTTGGTAGCTCTTGAGGACCAGGGTTGGCTACCCTTGGCTTAGTCCATCTCCCCCCTAATTCTGGAGAAGCCAACACAGCCCATTTCATCACAATCCATTCACCTGTGAATTGTTTAGCCGTCTTCCAACTGGCAACCTTGAACAGTGCCATTTACATTGTCTGGAAGATTACATATACTTTTACATACAGTATGTGAATTAATTATCATTGGGTCAGATTGTCAGGAGCAGACAACTATTTTCCAGATGAACTGGGGCAGGATGACATCCAGAGGCGGATTGGCCATAGGGTTCACAGGGAAGATCCCCAGTGGGCCGACGCACCGGTGGGGCCTGTTTTGTTTAAAGACATGTGGTCCTTTTTATAGACAAAATGAATAAGATGCTAAATAATTTGCATATATGAAAATTTCTTTGCCACTTAGCCTGTGATTGCAGATGATCTAGTGCATGCTCTGTCTGCCTGCTTGCTGACATATAAGATTTTGTGAATAGTGATTGGGATACGGTTGGTGTAATAAGCAAGAAAATATATCTTTCTGAAGAATGATACAGTTTCCTAAATTCTGAAGGTGTATCATATAATGTGCTCATAATATTTAATTTTTTTTCTTTTTAACTTCCCCCTTGATGCTGGACATGCCCACTATCTGGAAAGTCTTGGGGGGAGGGTGCTGCTGCCATGGCCCATGGCCAAACCTTACACCTCTGGTGCTGCCCATGTGGGGCCACTAGTACAAATTTTTCCAGGGCCACTTTTTGTTTCCAATCCGCCCCTGATGGCATCTATGCCATTCTCTAGGCAATGGAGAGGGGTAGATGCACATACAGTATGTGCTTGTTCTAACACAGTAGCTTGAATGGCTAGTAGTAGTGATTATTTATCTCTGTATAGGATTATAAGTACACACCCACAATGTGCTTGGCTGACCTTGAATGTTACTATCAGCTTTTATAGTCAGTGAAACTTTAGGAAGCCGTTGGTGTGTATGGACAACCTTTTTCACTACTGCGGTCAATGGTGCCTATTTTACTAGCTGTACAAGCTGTAGTGACTGAAGCTTGAACAGAGCATAACAAGGATGTAAAATATTAGTAGAGTTCTAGTTTTGTATCCAGTAAAATAGTTAAACATAAACTAAGCAAATTAATCAATTTAACATTGTATTCAAAGGATCACTGAATGGAAGAGCTGCGAATAATATTCACCAATATATATATGTAAAAGTCACAATTCCTATATATAATGATTTTTTCAAAAGGTGGCTAAAGATGTTCTTCATGGATTGCTGGTGGGAAGACTGATACACACCATGGCTAAAAGTATCTGACCTTTGTCACATCCATGTGTACTTGTTGAACATCTCATTCTTAATCCATAGGCATTAATTGCTGTAATTGCCGCCAGTCTTTCAGTTGGATTTTCCACTAGATTTTGGAACATTACTGCAGTGATTTGCATCCACTCAGCCACAAGAGCAATGGTGAAATTGGGTGCTGTTGTTTGGTGATAGGGTCTGGATCGCAGACAAATCCTTCCTAAAGGCATTGGAGGTAAGGGCTCTGTGCAGGAAAATCACGTTCTTCTTCCAGACCCATCTCAGCAAATCATTTTTTGATGCTTTATGTATGGATTCTGGGTTGCATTGTCATTTGAGCTTTCCAAAACTGCTACCACAGAGTTGGAAGCTCACAATTCTCTAGAATGTTAGTGCTGTGGAATTAATAATGACCTCCTCTGGAACTAATTAGTCAAAGCTGAACCATGAAAAACAGCCCAGACCGTTATTCCTCCTCGTCCGAACTGCTATTGGCAGTATGCCTTCAGGTAGGAAACATTCTCCTGGCATCAGCCAAACTCAAATCATCCACCACACTGTCAGGTGTTCTAGTGTGATTCTTCCCTCCAGGTACATGCTTTTCCACTGCTCTGGACTCCAAAGGTGGTGTGCTTTTCACCATTCCAACTGAGGTTTGGCATTGTGCATGTTAACTTGAGACTTGTGCGCAGTTGCTTGCCCATGAACCCAAATTATAAAGCTCCTGACGAATAGTACTTGTGTGTTGGTAGTGATATGTTGGCACCATTAGTAAACTGATAGCATCTATATTACTGCTCCAGCCAACCACTTCTGTGATTTGGGGGGGGAGGTGGGTCAGGTCGCAGAAGTGCCCCACTACAGCCCTCTGTGAACTGATTAAACTAAAACAGAACCTTTTACATGGAACATACATTTGGAGAAAAATAATCCAGGCATTTGAGAAACGGTACATCTTGCCAACCATAATTCATGGGAGTGGATCTCTGCATTGGAGCTGTACAGCTGTATCAGCCAGTGGTACAAGAACTACAGTAGATTCTGAGTAGAAGGAAGAATGGATTCAACTAAATTTCAGCAGACTAGAGGCTATGAGTCCAAGAGTTATTGAAGAAATTGACACACTAAGAAAAATATGTTATATTTCAGCATGTGAGCTATCTAAAATATACCTCAAGACAAACTCACAGGAATTAAAGATTACGGTTGTACAGTGGCCTTCACACCCTTCAGATATGAATGTGATTCAAAATCTTTGGGGAGATCTCAGATGTGCAAGAAAGCATGGAAAGTACATTCCTATAGCAAGACCCAATCTTAGCTGGCCACAATAAACCTTGGGAAGCTGTGATCAGGGGTGTATCTAGGAGCCTGAGCGCCCATGGCAAAATAAGGGACTGGTGCCCCCCCCCTCCCCGGGACACAGAGGGGGAGTTACAGGAGAGGGTGAGGGCAGGGACACTGAGGAGTAGTTATGGGGAGGGTGATGGCAGGGATACTGAGGGGGAGTTAGAGGCAGGGTGAGGTCAGTGACACTGAGGGGGAGTTACAGGAGAGGGTGAGGGCAGGGACACTGAGGCGTAGTTATGGGGAGGGTGAGGGCAGTGACACTGAGGGGGAGTTAGAGGGAGGGTGAGGGTAGTGACACTGAGGAGGAGTTAGAGGGAGGGTGAGGGCAGGGACGATGAGGGGCAGTTAGAGGGAGGGTGAGGGCAGTGATGCTGAGGGGGAGTTACAGGAGAGGGTGAGGGCAGGGCCACTGAGGCGTAGTTATGGGGAGGGTGAGGGCAGTGACACTGAGGGGGAGTTAGAGGGAGGGTGAGGGTAGTGACACTGAGGAGGAGTTAGAGGGAGGGTGAGGGCAGGGACGATGAGGGGGAGTTAGAGGGAGGGTTAGGGCAGTGATGCTGAGGGGGAGTTACAGGAGAGGGTGAGGGCAGGGACGCTGAGTTGGGAGTTAGAGGGAGGGTGAGGGCAGTGACACTGATGGGGAGTTAGAGGCAGGGTGAGGGCAGTGAAACTGATGGGGAGTTAGAGGCAGAGTGAGGGCAGTGACACTGAGGGGGAGTTAGAGGCAGGGTGAGGGCAGTGACACTGAGGGGGAGTTACAGGAGAGGGTGAGGGCAGGGACGCTGAGGGGGAGTTAGAGGGAGGGTGAGGGCAGTGACGCTGAGGGGGAGTTAGAGGGAGGGTGAGGGCAGTGACGCTGAGGGGGAGTTAGAGGAAGGGTGAGGGCAGGGACGCTGAGGGGGAGTTACGAGTTGTTGGGGCTCTCATAGTGTAAATAAGCGTTAAAGATGCTTTTTTTTATTACTACTGTCACCAGCTGAAACTCAAATGTTAGGCCCCTGAAAAAATGTACATTGTATGCCACACAATGCCCCCAATTCGAGTTATATGCCGCACCGTGCCCCCCACTGCACGTTATATGCCAGACAGTGCCACCACTGCACGTTATATGCCACACGGTGCCCCCACTGCACATTATATGCCACACAGTGCCCCCACTGCACATTATATGCCACACGGTGCCCCCACTGCACATTATATGCCACACAGTGCCCCCACTGCACATTATATGCCACACAGTGCCCCCACTGCACATTATATGCCACACAGTGCCCCCAATGCACATGCATGTAAATGGCCTGTGTCTGCTGAACTGTGCGGAGACATACCCTTCTTCCCTATCAATACCAGTGGTGGTGCCAGTAGAGGAAGACGCGTTGCTGGGCCGTGACAGATATTTGGCAGTAGGGGGAGAGAGAGAGAGATGGGGGAGGGAGAAAGGAGAGTGAGAGAGAGAGAGAGAGAGATGGGGTGGAGAAAGGAGAGAGAGAGGAAATCAGGAAGTAAGAGAGTAGTGAAAGATAGAGGGTGTCAGAGAGAGAGAGAGAGGAGCAAGAGAGGTGTTAGAGAGAGAGAGAGAGAGAGAGAGAGAGAGAGAGGAGCAAGAGAGGTGTTAGAGAGAAAGAAATCCGGAGGCAGATCTTCTTACCAACCCCAGCAGAAGCCTGGTCCGACAGCAGAGTCGCATCGGTAAGCTGGGCAGAACGGAGGCAGCTGAGGAGAATTGCTGGTTTCAACTACCAGGCTGCTGTCCTGCCGTTGTCACGCGCTGGAAGAGGAGAGAGGAGGAAGCCACTGTGTTCGTCACCGCATTACAATAAAGAAAACTCTGCATAAACTACAGCTCCCAGCAGCCCTTGGATGTGAGCTCCGGCAGCAAGGGCTGCTGGGAGCTGTAGTTTATGCGTAGTTTCCTTTATTGTAATGTGGTGTGCGGCGCCGGAACCCGGCGCCAATTACCGTGGCTGCCATTGCTGCTTCTACAAAGTGTATCTACCCACTGGCCGTGGGTTGCACCATCGGGTAGCGCCCCTCCTTGGCTGGCGCCCCTGGCGAGTGCCATCCTGGCCAATAGGTAGATACGCCTCTGGCTGTGATTTCTGAAAAAGGAAGTTTTACGGATGCCCAAACATTTGTACAGCACATACCACAATCGATGTTCTTTTTCTCTTTCATTCAGTCTGTCATATTCAGCAGATTAATAGAAACTGCAATAAAAAAGCAAAATGCCACTTGCCAATAAACCAGTTGTTTCCATATTTTGCATATAATCACCCCTCCCATCTGTGTCAGTGATGTTACTTCAGGAGAGTTCTGGCATAACTCATAGGGCCTAATTCAGAGTTGATCGCAGCTGCAAATTTTGTTATCAGTTGGGCAAAACCATGTGCACTGCAGGGGGGGGGGGGGCAGATATAACATGTGCAGAGAGAGTTAGATTTGGGTGGGGTTCAAACTGAAATCTAAATTGCAGTGTAAAAATAAAGCAGCCAGTATTTACCCTGCACAGAAACAAAATCACCCACCCAAATCTAACTCTCTCTGCAAACGTTATATCTGCCCCCCCCCTGCAGTGCACATGGGGCTAATTCAGACCTGACACAGCAGCGATCAGTAATAGAGCAGCCGTGAAGTGGTCTGGAGGCTTATCATATCTTTTGCAAAACATATGTAACGAAGAGCTCTACATTTTCTATTATTACATAGTATATAGTTCTTCTTACTAACAGCCAACAGAGTGCGTGGGAAAAATCCCTTTTGTTTTTCTTGTCTAGAGTAACCCCCTCCCGCAGCACCTGAGGATTGTTACCAGCTTGAATAGAGCAGTTTGCCACCATTTATTACAGCAGCGATCAGGCCTGAACTGTGCATGTTCCAGCGCCACAGTGCGCCGGCACATGCCAGACAGCCGACGGCTGTCTTTAGCTAGCGATCGCCTCTGCGTGATTGACAGTCAAAGGCGGTTGCTGGGCGGGAGGGGGCGGGACGGCAGCATTAAGCTGCCATTTAATGGGCGCGGTTCGGCCAACACAGGCATGGGCCAGTATTTACTAAAAATCCGAGTTTGGCCGATTTGTGTGTTTTTTTCTAAGTCCCAATCCGGGAATTCATTAAGCACCAATCTCGGCAGTGTCTGGTCTATTCGTAATGGTTTGAATGACAACGTTCCGAAATACGAATGAATAGACCATCGGTCAAACGCGGCTGTTATTTCATAGAATACGGGAATTCACTATTCATTTGGGTGTTAGTCTCTGAGTGCTCAAATGCGGTCATATTTTTTTGCGATTCGTTAAAAAAAGCGGCAAAAAAATAGACCTGCTTTTTTCAGTCGTGTTTACATGTGTTGCAAATAAAAAATCACTCACACCTGAATTAGGATGCCTATAAAAGGATGTTAGGCCCATTTCAATACACCTACACTCAGAAATGGCAGCAGGACTGTGGGCCAGTGATCTTTTGTGTGCTGTGGGATTCCTCAGACTCAGACATCAGCCTGTAAGTACCCAGGGCCAAGAAACTGAACATGGTCAGCAGGTTGTACAGGTTCCGCAGAGGCTGCGCAGGCCTCGTTTTTTTAGGGGGCGTTTAAACTTGAACGCATTGTCCGATGATAAGGTCATACAGATGTTCCGTCTAAATCGTAACAACATTTTCCATCTGTATGACCTTGTCAAACTGGGCCTAGACCCTGAGACAGCACGCTCTCGCCCTGTCTCAGGCCTGCACAAACTCCTGGCTGTGTTGCACTCTCTGGCTACTGGCAGCTTTCAGGCTGTGTCTGGGGATGTCATAGGAATCTCACAGCCCTCATTTTCCAGAATCTTAACACAGGTGATGTATACCTAACGACCTCTTCTGTTTTGTGTTTGTTTTAATTTCTCGGTGGCCAGTTCTGTCCTCAAATCTCATGTTTATTGTTCTTTAAAATGTTCACACAGGTGTTGGCTGTTTTGTAGCCCCACATCGAGGCCTCAATCTGCTTCCCTACCCAGGAGTCTCAGTGGCATGCCGTCAGGGCAGATTTCTATGAGCTGGCTGGCATGCCCAATGTGCTTGGAGCCATAGACTGCACACACATTCAGCTGAGACTACCTAGGGGCAGGCAGCACATATATACAAACCGCCATTTCGAACACTCCACAAATGTGCAGGTGGTTTGTGATGCAAATCTCAAAATAATAAGTGTTGCTGCTGGTTACCCTGGGGGCTGCCATGACTCCTTCATCCTCAGTTAGTCATCCCTCTTTGATAAGTTTGAGGACGGACAAATGCCAGATGGATGGCTGCTGGGTATGTAATTTGATATGTGTAGGCCTGCGTATACTTTGTCCAAATACAGGTGCAGATGTATTAACCTGTAGAAGGCATAAGGAAGTGAGAAACCAGTGATCTGTGCAAGGTGATAAAGGCACCAGCCAATCTCCTCCAATATGTAGATTAACATTTAGGAACAGATTGTCTGCTGCCTTTATTACCTTGCACATATCACTGCTTTTTCACTTCCTTATGCCTTCTACAGGTTAATACATTTGCCCCACAGTGTGTTACTTATGTGTTGCTGTATCTTAACATGAATCACGTTACTATATCTTTCTTTAGGTGATGGAGGATATGGCTGTTTCTCTTGGCTTCTAACTCCATGGTCCCGACCTGATACCCCTGCTGAACACAATTACAATAATGCACATAAGTCCACGCGGAATGTGATAGAAAGATGTTTTGGTGTGTTGAAATCTAGGTTTCGGTGTCTGGATAAGTCTGGTGGCCTTTTGTTGTATAGTCCCTCCAAGGTGACTCAAATTGTGTTCTGCTGCTGCTTTCTTCATAACATGTGTTTGCAACAACATCTGCCACATGTTGAGGAGGAGGAAGAAAGCAGCCAGCAAGCAGAGGAATTAGAGACATCTGGTGATTCTTGGAGTACTGATGTAGGGAGGCAGGTTAGGCAACAGATCATCAATCGCTATTTCTAAGGTAAGCTTGGTTTGCTTATTTCATTTGTTGTGTATTCATAAATAGATGTTTTGCCTTTTTTTTACCAAAATCCATTACTCAGAATGTGTCTGTCTGCTTGACACATACAAACATACCCTCGCTGTATGAAAAACAATTGTCGCATGTGTATTGTGTGTATTTTTAATATCAAAACAACAGATTATGAGTGGCATGCATTAAGTCTGGATAAGTGATCGAAAACTTGCAGTGCTAATTTCTTACAGGCCCACATCATCCATTTAGTATTTCACTTTATCATTGTGTGTAACGTCCTAATGCACAGGTTCACAAACTCGGCCCTCAGGACCACACACAGTGCATGTTTTTCTCGTAACCCAGTAGAAGCACAGGTGTATGAATTACTCACAGACATATGTTAAAAGGTTCACAGGTGGAGCTAATTATGTCACTTGTGATTCTGTGAGTAGACCTGCAAAACAGGCACTGTGTGGGTTCCTGAGGGCCGAGTTTGAGAACCTGTGTTCCCAAAAAACACTCCTCAACATATAATATGTTAGCCTTGAGGAATACATGTGTCCCTATGTGTGATGCACCATCATATTTAAGACTCACAAACTTACTGTAATCAGGAAAAATGTATTTCCTAATGTTTGATGCTGTAAACTTGATGATGTGTAAGTAAATACACAGTTTGCTATACATATACATTATTATACACAGTTTTTGTTTTTTTGTTGAAAAAGTACATATTTGTTTGTTTCAGCATCATGTGTAAAAACATGCTTAATACATTTTAACACACACAAACATGTCCCAACAATACTGACATTCATTTGGATAATGGCCCTCATTCCGAGTTGATCGGTCGCAAGGCGAATTTAGCAGAGTTACACACGCTAAGCCGCCGCCTACTGGGAGTGAATCTTAGCTTCTTAAAATTGCGACCGATGTATTCGCAATATTGCGATTACTAACTACTTAGCAGTTTCAGAGTAGCTCCAGACTTACTCTGCCTGTGCGATCATTTCAGTGCTTGTCGTTCCTGGTTGACGTCACAAACACACCCAGCGTTCGCCCAGGCATTCCCACCGTTTCCCCGGCCACTCCTGCGTTTTTTCCGGAAACGGTAGCGTTTTCAGCCACACGCCCCTGAAACGCCGTGTTTCCGCCCAGTAACACCCATTTCCTGTCAATCACATTACGATCGCCGGAGCGAAGAAAAAGCCGTGAGTAAAAATACTATCTTCATAGTAAAGTTACTTGGCGCAGTCGCAGTGCGAACATTGCGCATGCGTACTAAGCGGATTTTCACTGCGATGCGATGAAAAATACCGAGCGAACAACTCGGAATGAGGGCCAATGTTTTTCAAAAAAAAACAAAGGCAACATATTATTACAAGCTTTTTACGCAATTCAATTGTGTTCTTCTTGTAATGTTGTATAGATAAGATAGCTAAGATATGTATCACTAACATTGTAATTTGGATTGTCTGCAGGCAAAAAGAATGATTGGAATCTAGAAAGAGTAATGATTAGAAAAAAAATCAAGTGGTCAGTTTACTTCCTGCTAAAGACATTTTGCCTGGCTGGCAATTATTGTATCTGCAGGCAAAGAGAATGATTGGAATCTAGAAAGAGTAATGATTAGAAAAAAATCAAGTGGTCAGTTTACTTCCTGCTAACATGTATGTGTGGCTCCATCAACATTTCCCTCCTCCAATACCAAAAAAAAAATGTTAATGAATAAATGTGCGTACTAAATTGTTGTTTTTTTTGGCCCACTTATAATTAATGATGTTGAAAAAAGGGTCAAGAAGCTAAGTGTTATATATTTTTTTAGCAACAAAAACACTTGCTAACTATTTTGAGTTACTTATCACAAATGTCTAAATTGTTTTTTTACGATTTTTTGGGTGGCTGCTTGTCCTGCCCTTTGCCTTTAGCACTGTCATGTTGTCGTGCTCTGGTGGACCGTCTTGGTGGTGATGAGACTGGCGTGATATTTGGAGTAGTCATACCAGAACTGCTGCTTGTTTGCTATTGGTGCATGCATCTGAGTGTTTCATTCAGGTTAGTGAGGGTGGCATTGAGTTCACGTGTAGCAGCATTTTGATTGTCTACTATTCGGAATAAACTTTCATTAATCTTTTGATTGTTTTGAAAAATGCTGATATAACTTTGCTGTTGTCTGTGCTGTTCTTCCATTATGCGCTGTAAGTTGCCCATGACGTGTGTAATGTCTGTAAACATGAGTTCCATGGTATTACCTATTCTGGTTGTTTGTTCATTTTGTCTACTCAGATTTCTTTATATTCTTCTGAGGTGAGATGGTAGGCTTGCAAACATTTGTGTCTGCTTACGCAGGCAATCTTCATTAGTGGCCTGCTGTCTAGCCCAAATAGTCCAAAACACCTGATCAGGGCCTTGTGTTCCTGGTGCTGTTGGGCTGTGTTGTGGTGGTGGTGTGCTTTGCTGTGGTGGTGTACTCACAGGTGCTGGGGGGCTCACTCCTTGCATTAATGGCTTCATTTCTAAGATGTTTGTCTCCTCCATGTCACTGTGTTGGTGTTGTTGCGGAGGGATGCTGTTCCCAGGACTCGAAGCTGAAATGTTAAACAAATCTCCATTAGCTATCCATATGTTTGAGAAATGTAAAAAAAGCACTACACATGGAACACATGTCATTCACTGTTGCTTTCAACTATTCTGGCTAGCAACATCATCACTCATAGCTTAAATACATACATATGCCTGTTTGAGGCAAATGTGTCTGGTTACTTAATTGTGAAAGCAAACACTTTAGTTTTATTGTAGCTCACACATACTCCACCATAAAAACACATTGGAATACATAATGTGTTACCTTATAGCTTTGTTCTAACAAACATAGTAATGTTTTTATATGTATTTTGCAATGTTACCTCAAGCACACATGTTATTTTTGGAAAAACAACCTTACTTTTTGCAAACAAACCAACATGCTTTTTTGTTGCAGCATCTTATACCCAATGTCATACTGTATGGCTCAAGTGGACATACATATCTTTACTGGATGTGGACAAGGCCATTTAGTTTGGATTCCATTTCAGCTTTTACTTACTGCGGTAAGTATTTTAGTTTTGGATGTGTTATGACTTAATGCGGTTATGACTGATTTTGATTATGGCCCTCATTCCGAGTTGTTCGCTCGCAAGGCGATTATAGCAGAGTTACACACGCTAAGCCGCCGCCTACTGGGAGTGAATCTAAACATCTTAAATGTGCGACCGATGTATTCGCAATATTGCGATCAAAACCGAGTTAGCAGTTTCTGAGTAACTCCAGACTTACTCTGCCTGTGCGATCAATTCAGTGCTTTTCGGTCCCGGCTGACGTCATAAACACACCCAGCGTTCGCCCAAGCACTCCCACCGTTTCTCCAGACACGCCTGCGTTTTTTCCGGAAACGGTAGCGTTTCCAGCCACACGCCCCTAAAACGCCGTACATCCGCCCAGTAACACCCATTTCCTGTCAATCACAATGCGTTCTCCGGAGCGACGAAAAAGCCGTGAGTAAAATTACTTTCTTCTTAGTAAAGTTACTTGACGCATGCGCAGTGCGAACATTACGCATGCGCACTAAGAGAATTCTCACTGCGATGCGATGAAAAATACCGAGCGAACAACTCGGAATGAGGGCCTATGTTCTGACATTTTACAATTTTTTTTCAGTTTGATACTCACAATCAAGATGAGGGCAGTGTGGATGACGTCTTGGAGGTGTGTCCAAAATTTGGAGTGGGGGTACAGAACATACGGACGATAATCTTCGTGGCGGGGTAGCCTGCTGTGTTTGTGCCGGGACATACGACCTTGCTTTCTTTTCGGCCACAGGTTTTTTTGTGGTGATGTCTTACAGAAGTGCCACTTCTGCTGCTCCATATTTCTTGTGATGGACCTCTTAATGAAAGTGCAATTTTGTTATGCCCATTCCTTTACAAGCATACCCTTTACTACAATGGACACTTTACCTGCTTCCGCAGCGTCATCATCATCATCAGATGTGATAGGAGTTACTGGCCGACGAGTAGTACTGCTTTTTTCAGACACTGTATAAAATGAAATATATAAAAAAATCACGCTATTGTGTATACATCCACCCATTATGCTTATAAACATTTATTCTGTTAGAAATGCTTGGTTTTTATTTAAAACAAACATAAGGACCAGAAATAAAAAGAATAAAAAAAACAATGACCAAAACACATATGCACTATGGCAACATCAACACAGGAAAACATGTACAGGACACTGACATAGGCCACAAGTTCATGGAAAGGTTTTAAAAATTAAAAAAAAACACACAACTTCATTTTGTATTGGAAGGAAAAATATTACAGATGAAATATCTAATTTGCTCTGTGATGTGGCACTCCAAAGACACATTACCACTATATGAGCAAAAACAAAATGCAGCAATTTATAAAAATATTACACTGCAGTGTGGTGTCACGGTACAAATACAAGCAAAAAATATATATATATATATTGTTTTTTAAATTAAATAATTAATATTATCTAAAGATTACATTACACATGTAAGTGGTTTCCAAACCATTTTCCAGTACTCCAGCCTCTAACATGACAACCACTTTTTTTAAAAAAATTCCACATGGATCACTTAAATATAAAACATAGTCACAATAATTTTTTTTTAAAAACGCCCAAAAGCAAAACATTATTGCAGGACAATTCAGAGACACACCAAGTGCAAACTACACATGCAAAATATCTGTCTGAAAAACACGTGACATACAATAAAGTAAGATGTTACATTTGGCTTTTATATAAAACATTAACCAAAACAATGTATTTGCTGACACACACTTGAAGATGGGAGTAATATGCAACGTCACATGACACACATTACAAAAAAAAAATGCAAATACACATGCTCACCATTCTTCCTGGGCCTATCTGAATCCCGGACATGGGTTGCAGAGACAACTTCTGGAGGTATTGCACTCCGCATGGGCTCCTCATACTCCAGATAACTTGCAATATAGGGCTGCCCACCACCGGTTTTCGGAGCCGACAGCCTCCTTGGCCATTTTGGACTTGACATGTCGCTTTATGTCATAGTACCGTTTACGGCACGTGTCCTCCGTCCGCTTGACCACCCCCTCACTATTGACAGCAGCAACTACTTTCGCTCACAACACCGTCTTCCTAGGCGGACTCAGTGCCAAATAGCTGCCTCTGATACTTCATCAGCTCAAGCACCAATGCAACATTTTCAGTAGAGATGAGCGCCGGAAATTTTTCGGGTTTTGTGTTTTGGTTTTGGGTTCGGTTCCGCGGCCGTGTTTTGGGTTCGACCGCGTTTTGGCAAAACCTCACCGAATTTTTTTTGTCGGATTCGGGTGTGTTTTGGATTCGGGTGTTTTTTTCAAAAAACCCTAAAAAACAGCTTAAATCATAGAATTTGGGGGTCATTTTGATCCCATAGTATTATTAACCTCAAAAACCATAATTTCCACTCATTTTCAGTCTATTCTGAATACCTCACACCTCACAATATTATTTTTAGTCCTAAAATTTGCACCGAGGTCGCTGTGTGAGTAAGATAAGCGACCCTAGTGGCCGACACAAACACCGGGCCCATCTAGGAGTGGCACTGCAGTGTCACGCAGGATGTCCCTTCCAAAAAACCCTCCCCAAACAGCACATGACGCAAAGAAAAAAAGAGGCGCAATGAGGTAGCTGACTGTGTGAGTAAGATAAGCGACCCTAGTGGCCGACACAAACACCGGGCCCATCTAGGAGTGGCACTGCAGTGTCACGCAGGATGTCCCTTCCAAAAAACCCTCCCCTAACAGCACATGACGCAAAGAAAAATAAAAGAAAAAAGAGGTGCAAGATGGAATTGTCCTTGGGCCCTCCCACCCACCCTTATGTTGTATAAACAAAACAGGACATGCACACTTTAACCAACCCATCATTTCAGTGACAGGGTCTGCCACACGACTGTGACTGATATGACGGGTTGGTTTGGACCCCCCCCAAAAAAGAAGCAATTAATCTCTCCTTGCACAAACTGGCTCTACAGAGGCAAGATGTCCACCTCATCATCATCCTCCGATATATCACCGTGTACATCCCCCTCCTCACAGATTATCAATTCGTCCCCACTGGAATCCACCATCTCAGCTCCCTGTGTACTTTGTGGAGGCAATTGCTGCTGGTCAATGTCTCCGCGGAGGAATTGATTATAATTCATTTTAATGAACATCATCTTCTCCACATTTTCTGGATGTAACCTCGTACGCCGATTGCTGACAAGGTGAGCGGCGGCACTAAACACTCTTTCGGAGTACACACTTGTGGGAGGGCAACTTAGGTAGAATAAAGCCAGTTTGTGCAAGGGCCTCCAAATTGCCTCTTTTTCCTGCCAGTATAAGTACGGACTGTGTGACGTGCCTACTTGGATGCGGTCACTCATATAATCCTCCACCATTCTTTCAATGTTGAGAGAATCATATGCAGTGACAGTAGACGACATGTCCGTAATCGTTGTCAGGTCCTTCAGTCCGGACCAGATGTCAGCATCAGCAGTCGCTCCAGACTGCCCTGCATCACCGCCAGCGGGTGGGCTCGGAATTCTGAGCCTTTTCCTCGCACCCCCAGTTGCGGGAGAATGTGAAGGAGGAGATGTTGACAGGTCGCGTTCCGCTTGACTTGACAATTTTCTCACCAGCAGGTCTTTCAACCCCAGCAGACTTGTGTCTGCCGGAAAGAGAGATCCAAGGTAGGTTTTAAATCTAGGATCGAGCACGGTGACCAAAATGTAGTGCTCTGATTTCAACAGATTGACCACCCGTGAATCCTTGTTAAGCGAATTAAGGGCTCCATCCACAAGTCCCACATGCCTAGCGGAATCGCTCAGTGTTAGCTCCTCCTTCAATGTCTCCAGCTTCTTCTGCAAAAGCCTGATGAGGGGAATGACCTGACTCAGGCTTGCAGTGTCTGAACTGACTTCACGTGTGGCAAGTTCAAAGGGCATCAGAACCTTGCACAACGTTGAAATCATTCTCCACTGCACTTGAGACAGGTGCATTCCACCTCCTATATCGTGCTCAATTGTATAGGCTTGAATGGCCTTTTGCTGCTCCTCCAACCTCTGAAGCATATAGAGGGTTGAATTCCACCTCGTTACCACTTCTTGCTTCAGATGATGGCAGGGCAGGTTCAGTAGTTTTTGGTGGTGCTCCAGTCTTCTGTACGTGGTGCCTGTACGCCGAAAGTGTCCCGCAATTCTTCTGGCCACCGACAGCATCTCTTGCACGCCCCTGTCGTTTTTAAAAAAATTCTGCACCACCAAATTCAAGGTATGTGCAAAACATGGGACGTGCTGGAATTTGCCCATATTTAATGCACACACAATATTGCTGGCGTTGTCCGATGCCACAAATCCACAGGAGAGTCCAATTGGGGTAAGCCATTCCGCGATGATCTTCCTCAGTTGCCGTAAGAGGTTTTCAGCTGTGTGCGTATTCTGGAAAGCGGTGATACAAAGCGTAGCCTGCCTAGGAAAGAGTTGGCGTTTGCGAGATGCTGCTACTGGTGCCGCCGCTGCTGTTCTTGCGGCGGGAGTCCATACATCTACCCAGTGGGCTGTCACAGTCATATAGTCCTGACCCTGCCCTGCTCCACTTGTCCACATGTCCGTGGTTAAGTGGACATTGGGTACAACTGCATTTTTTAGGACACTGGTGAGTCTTTTTCTGACGTCCGTGTACATTCTCGGTATCGCCTGCCTAGAGAAGTGGAACCTAGATGGTATTTGGTAACGGGGGCACACTGCCTCAATAAATTGTCTAGTTCCCTGTGAACTAACGGCGGATACCGGACGCACGTCTAACACCAACATAGTTGTCAAGGCCTCAGTTATCCGCTTTGCAGCAGGATGACTGCTGTGATATTTCATCTTCCTCGCAAAGGACTGTTGGACAGTCAATTGCTTACTGGAAGTAGTACAAGTGGGCTTACGACTTCCCCTCTGGGATGACCATCGACTCCCAGCAGCAACAACAGCAGCGCCAGCAGCAGTAGGCGTTACACGCAAGGATGCATCGGAGGAATCCCAGGCAGGAGAGGACTCGTCAGAATTGCCAGTGACATGGCCTGCAGGACTATTGGCATTCCTGGGGAAGGAGGAAATTGACACTGAGGGAGTTGGTGGGGTGGTTTGCGTGAGCTTGGTTACAAGAGGAAGGGATTTACTGGTCAGTGGACTGCTTCCGCTGTCGGCCAAAGTTTTTGAACTTGTCACTGACTTATTATGAATGCGCTGCAGGTGACGTATAAGGGAGGATGTTCCGAGGTGGTTAACGTCCTTACCCCTACTTATTACAGCTTGACAAAGGGAACACACGGCTTGACAAATGTTGTCCGCATTTCTGGTGAAATACTTCCACACCGAAGAGCTGATTTTTTTGGTATTTTCACCAGGCATGTCAACGGCCATATTCCTCCCACGGACAACAGGTGTCTCCCCAGGTGCCTGACTTAAACAAACCACCTCACCATCAGAATCCTCCTTGTCAATTTCCTCCCCAGCGCCAGCAACACCCATATCCTCCTCATCCTGGTGTACTTCAACACTGACATCTTCAATCTGACTATCAGGAACTGGACTGCGGGTGCTCCTTCCAGCACTTGCAGGGGGCGTGCAAATGGTGGAAGGCGCATGCTCTTCACGTCCAGTGTTGGGAAGGTCAGGCATCGCAACCGACACAATTGGACTCTCCTTGTGGATTTGGGATTTCGAAGAACGCACAGTTCTTTGCGGTGCTTTTGCCAGCTTGAGTCTTTTCAGTTTTCTAGCGAGAGGCTGAGTGCTTCCATCCTCATGTGAAGCTGAACCACTAGCCATGAACATAGGCCAGGGCCTCAGCCGTTCCTTGCCACTCCGTGTGGTAAATGGCATATTGGCAAGTTTACGCTTCTCCTCCGACAATTTTATTTTAGGTTTTGGAGTCCTTTTTTTACTGATATTTGGTGTTTTGGATTTGACATGCTCTGTACTATGACATTGGGCATCGGCCTTGGCAGACGACGTTGCTGGCATTTCATCGTCTCGGCCATGACTAGTGGCAGCAGCTTCAGCACGAGGTGGAAGTGGATCTTGATCTTTCCCTAATTTTGGAACCTCAACATTTTTGTTCTCCATATTTTAATAGGCACAACTAAAAGGCACCTCAGGTAAACAATGGAGATGGATGGATACTAGTATACAATTATGGATGGACTGCCGAGTGCCGACACAGAGGTAGCAACAGCCGTGGACTACCGTACTGTACTGTGTCTGCTGCTAATATAGACTGGATGATAATGAGATGTAGTATGTATAAAGAAGAAAGAAAAAAAAACCACGGGTAGGTGGTATACAATTATGGATGGACTGCCGAGTGCCGACACAGAGGTAGCTACAGCCGTGGACTACCGTACTGTACTGTGTCTGCTGCTAATATAGACTGGATGATAATGAGATGTAGTATGTATAAAGAAGAAAGAAAAAAAAACCACGGGTAGGTGGTATACAATTATGGATGGACTGCCGAGTGCCGACACAGAGGTAGCTACAGCCGTGGACTACCGTACTGTACTGTGTCTGCTGCTAATATAGACTGGATGATAATGAGATGTAGTATGTATAAAGAAGAAAGAAAAAAAAAACCACGGGTAGGTGGTATACAATTATGGATGGACTGCCGAGTGCCGACACAGAGGTAGCTACAGCCGTGAACTACCGTACTGTGTCTGCTGCGACTGGATGATAAATAATGATATAAAAAATATATATATATCACTACTGCAGCCGGACAGGTATATATTATATAATGACGGACCTGCTGGACACTGTCTGTCAGCAGAATGAGTTTTTTATAGAATAAAAAACACCACACAAGTCACACGACGAGTGTTTAACTTTTCAGGCAATCACAATATAGTATACTATACTGGTGGTCAGTGTGGTCAGGTCACTGGTCAGTCACACTGGCAGTGGCACTCCTGCAGCAAAAGTGTGCACTGTTTAATTTTAATAATATGTATGTACTCCTGGCTCCTGCTATAACCTATAACTGCTCCCCAGTCTCCCCCACAATTAAGCTGTGTGAGCACAGTCAGATATTATACATAGATGATGCAGCACACTGGGCTGAGCACAGATATGGTATGTGACTGAGTCACTGTGTATCGTTTTTTTCAGGCAGAGAACGGATTATATTAAATAAAACTGCACTGGTGGTCACTGGTCAGTGGTCAGTCACTAGTAAACTCTGCACTCTCTCTCTAGTACTCCTAAGCTCCAGTAAATCAAGTGTCTCTGTCTCAATCTCACTCTCTCTCTTCTAATCTAAATGGAGAGGACGCCAGCCACGTCCTCTCCCTATCAATCTCAATGCACGTGTGAAAATGGCGGCGACGCGCGGCTCCTTATATAGAATCCGAGTCTCGCGATAGAATCCGAGCCTCGCGAGAATCCGACAGCGTCATGATGACGTTCGGGCGCGCTCGGGTTAACCGAGCAAGGCGGGAAGATCCGAGTCGCTCGGATCCGTGTAAAAAAAGCTGAAGTTCGGGCGGGTTCGGATTCCGAGGAACCGAACCCGCTCATCTCTAATTTTCAGCAAAACTAAACTTAACATTCCGCCCAGTCTTAGTAGTGGTGCGTGGCTGCGGAGCACTCTGACTGTCACTATCACTTGAGGCTGCTGCAGCAACCTCACCCACCTCCTCCACCTCACTAACCTCACTAACACTCACCTCCTCCACCTGACCAACCTCCTCCCCCTCACTCACACTCTCCACCTCTGAGTTACACATAACTGTGTGCCTAAACAGTTAACACAAGGAAAAAAAAGACAAACAACACACTCCTCCACTACCACTACACAACTCACACACACACACACACACACACACACACACACTGACAAGGGACTATAAAGAAAAATAACTTGGATTAAAAATGAGACAAAACCACAAAATACAAGACAACAAGAATGACAAGACGACTTTCAAACACAATACCACACTCAGAAATCGCTACCACCACTCCTCTTCAAACCACAAATTCACCTACCTCCACAGCACAACCTCCCTCCTCCTCACCACTAACTAAACCCACGAGGTGCGGACGGTTTGGGGCGTATTTATATGGTTGCGCACAGACACTCCTACCATCTGAAACACAACCAATCACGAACGGGGGTGAAAATCGAAACTGAAAGTGAAAATGCGGCCGCGGGAAAAAAAAAAACCCTGCCGCGTTTAACTTAGGGAAAAAAACAGCAAATACAACAAAAACACGTATGCAAACGACAATGACAGCCGTAAATGTGCCAAAAAAAAACGACTGGCATCGACATCGGAAAACACGAATACCATAAAGTCGACTGCTTCGTAACTTTGCGTATATGGGCCCTCATTCCGAGTTGTTCGCTCGGTATTTTTCATCGCATCGCAGTGAAAATCCGCTTAGTACGCATGCGCAATGTTCGCACTGCGACTGCGCCAAGTAACTTTACTATGAAGAAAGTATTTTTACTCACGGCTTTTTCTTCGCTCCGGCGATCGTAATGTGATTGACAGGAAATGGGTGTTACTGGGCGGATACACGGCGTTTCAGGGGCGTGTGGCTGAAAACGCTACCGTTTCCGGAAAAAACGCAGGAGTGGCCGGGGAAACGGTGGGAGTGCCTGGGCGAACGCTGGGTGTGTTTGTGACGTCAACCAGGAACGACAAGCACTGAAATGATCGCACAGGCAGAGTAAGTCTGGAGCTACTCTGAAACTGCTAAGTAGTTAGTAATCGCATTATTGCGAATACATCGGTCGCAATTTTATGAAGCTAAGATTCACTCCCAGTAGGCGGCGGCTTAGCGTGTGTAACTCTGCTAAAATCGCCTTGCGACCGATCAACTCGGAATGAGGGCCATGGATTCAAAAAGTTGCATGAAAATGCACCCGATACAAAACGAGTTTAAACACTACACAAACCGACTCAAACACGAATATTAATAAATATTGGCCATGGCCGGACCGTGTCGGGGGCGGGCCGCGGCAGCTGCGTGACATCACACGCAGCCGCTGTGACCCTGGCAGCGACGAGTAGCTCCCGGCCAGCGTGCAGGATTTGCACTGGCCGGGAGCTACTCCTGAAGTACAAAAGCATTGCTGCTTTGCGTTGCTTTTGTACTTATGCGACGGGGCAGGGACTGACATGCTGGGTGGGCTGGCACTGTGCTGGGCGTCCCCCCGCATGTCAGTGTGCCTGATCGTAGCTGTGCTAAATTTAGCACAGCTGCAATCAACTCTGAATCACCCTCCTGGTTTTGCCCAACTGATAACAAATTAGCTGCTGCGATGAACTCTGAATTACCCCCATTGTCTCTAAACACTTCTGTTATTTCCCATGCAAATTCATCACATACCACCTCAAAATGACATCACACATATTCCTATTATTCACCCAATAACAAAATCACAACATTATCCACAACCAGGGATGCACTGGCCACATTTCAGCTGGCAGGATACCGGCGATCAGGATATCAACACCAGAATCCCGACACCCGGTGAAATGCCGGTGGTACAAGCCACCACCCGAGGGGGAATAGATGAGTGTGGCGACCGGGCTCAAAGTGTGGTGTGTGCAGCGAGCCCACAAGGGGACATGCTGCGCTTGCTGCCGGTATTCTGGTTGTCGGGATTCTGGCGTCGATTTGATGACCGCCAGGATCCCAAAAGCCGGCATATCATACTGATTCCTAGTCTACTGCACATTTGCAGACATAGGCGTATCTATGTGATGCATTTGGCATCCCAGTGGTCGGGATGCTGGCGGCCATGTGACTGATGCGGGAATCCCGACACCACTCAAGAGACCAGTGCCAGAACACAGACAGCCGACATCCTGAAGGTATTGGAGTACCTGTTAGGGTTAGGGCATGGGGGGGTAGGATTAGGGTTAGGCACTGGGTGGGGGAATAGCCGTACCCGACACCCCCTGAGGTTTAGCCCCTATCCAACACCTCCAGAGGGCTAGGCACAGGGTAGTGGAGGCGGAGGGTTATAATACTTACCCCGTCCAATGTCAGGATCTTCGGTGTCGGGATGCCGCTATCAGTCATGTGACTGCCAGCATCCCGGCTGCTGGGATTACATATTGAACCCATATCTATAATGGGTCCAAGGTGTGCACACCCTGCACCCATATTATAATTACATTTACCCCTTCAAAGTCCTGCAGTGGCAGCCAGCGCTACAGACATAAATCACCAGGAAAATGGCCACCACAGCTATTTTCCCGGTGATTTGCGCATGTGCAATAAACATGTTCCCTGGAACAAGGCACTGGTACCATGTTCCTGGAGACCTGTGCATGCGCATAAAACCAGAGTCTACTCGCTGACAGAGGGGAGGGGGGCCCACACAGAGCCTGTTCGCTCTATGGTGGTCATTCCGAGTTGATCGCTAGCTGCATTTGTTCGCTGTGCAGCGATGAGGGAAAAAAACGGCACTTCTGTGCATGCGTATGCGGCGCAATGCACACGCACGACGTACTATTACAACGAACAATGTAGTTTCACACAAGGTCTAGCGAACCTTTACAGTCGCACTGTTGGCCGCAGAGTGATTGACATGAAGTGGGCGTTTCTGGGTGTCAACTGACCGTTTTCAGGGAGTGTATGAAAAAACGCAGGCGTGCCAGGAAAAATGCAGGCGTGGCTGGGCGAACGCAGGGCGTGTTTGTGACGTCAAAACAGGAACTGAACAGTCTGAAGTGATCACAAGCGCTGAGTAGGTTTTGAGCTACTCTAAAACTGCACAAAAAACTTTGCCGCCGCTCTGCGATCCTTTTCGTTTGCACTTCTGCTAAGCTAAAATACACTCCCAGTGGGTGGCGGCATAGCGTTTGCACGGCTGCTAAAAACTGCTAGCGAGCGATCAACTCGGAATGACCACCTATATTTTCAGTGATTTTTTAACTGCAAAAATCTCTGACTTTCATGCCATTTTGCAGCATTGATAAATGGGGACCCTGGTGAGGTTAGTATAATACATGGGTGCAGGGTATGCAGAGTGCACTACGGGTTGCAGTTCATCCATTATAGATACACCACTGCTGATGCAGTTGCTGGCTTTCTACATCTGGTAGCAGAAATTGGGTCATTTTACATCATTGCCCTACCTGCTTTCATGGTAGGTGCTGGTGCCCTATGGGTTGCAGGAGAATTTACCACTTTTCTTGGACCCAGAAGACTTTCCCTTACAGGGGCGCTGACAGCTGTAGGGCCCAGGAAATCTGAGGGGTTGTGTCAAATGCAGGGAGGTGTGGCATTCGACAGCATGGTTTCGTCAAAAACATCCCCGGACTGACCAGCATATATGGATGACAGGTTATTGACTAACCTCATTGACGATCTAGTGCATACACACTGTATGATATGAACAATACCAGCATTAGAGTTGTGTTTCCACTTTCCATACCTACATTTTAAATTGCAGTGTAAAAATAAAGTTACCCAGCTGCTTTTTTTTTTTTTTTTGCTTCCAACTCTAAATCAGCCCCTCTGTGGTGTTTGCATTTACACTAGACACCCTGAGATTCAGCATCTCTGGCCCAGCCTTCCAGTGCCCAAGCTTCCAGTGTCCATCTGCAGCCATCAATCTCACGTCTTTTCATGAAACATATCCATGGTTACAGATGCAGAACACAAATCAGGATGGAGAACACTTTACACTTCCTGCATTACCTATTGTTGGGAAATCTAACCTAAGTCTGCTGCAGCTGTTCTAGAACTTCTAACTCATAATGACTGGGGCAAGTGTAGAATTTCTTTGTAGAAATGTTAGATTCTATAATTGAGTAATACAATAAATGGCAATCCTCAAGGTAAGCAGTAAACACAAACAGAATTCTGTTAGTGGCAGGACAGCTGGACACTATGGACAGAGCCGGCCCTAACCAATATGATGCCCTAGGCAAGATTTTGGCTGGTGCCCCCTAGCACCACCGCTGGTTCCGCCTCTGACCTTGCACCTCTTTCCCACCACCATCACCTCTCACCCATGGCAGTCCTTATTTTGGTGTTTGTACCCCCTATATTTTAAATAGGAACAGTTCGCACATTTGGCGCACACCCCAAAAAGGGGTGTGTTTTTGTTGGCAAGAGGCATGGCCACACAATAGCAACCCAAATTCCAATTACGCCACACAATACTGCAACTTTATTCACATTTGGTCATGTGATAGTGTCCATAATTCATATTACATCCCACAGTAGTATCACTTTACCTTAAACGTTACTCCTCACAGTAGAGCCCCTTATTCACATTACATCATACTGAATTGCTTCTTATTCACATTACACCACACCATATTGCTCTTTATTCACATTAGATGACACAGTAGTGCCCTTTCTATAAGCAACGCCACATAGTAGAGCACCTTATACACATAATGCCACACATTAGTAATGCATTTATACACATAATTCCACACAGTAATGCCCCTTACACATATGAGACACATTATTAATGTCCTTAGAAACATAATGTACCTTACACATTATGACAACCTTTATTAATGCCCTTTTACACATAATGTCCCTTACACATATGCCATACATTATTAATGCCCTTATACACATAATGACACACATAGTGCCCCCTACACATTTGCTGCACATTATTAGTGCCCCTATACACATAATGACACACATACAGTAGTACCCTGTTACACATATGCCGCACATTATTAATGCCCTTATACACATAATGACACACATAGTGCCCCCTACACATATGTTGCACATTATTAATGCATTTTTCATGACACACACAATGCTCCTTACACATATTCTGAACACTACTGCACAACCAACCCACTCACATGCACACAGCACTCACACTGCCACTAACACTGTGACCTCTGCTTGGATACAGATGTGTCCTCATAAATCTTGCCTCAATGCTTACGTCGGACACCTTTTTTTCATGAAAAGCCATCTTATTTGCATTGCTATGTGGCTAGGATGCACAAGCAGCTTCTACTGATTAAAATGATATGCAGCATGCCTATATACTGTGTGAGACTGTGGCTGTATCTGCATATGAAATGCTACACACAGACTATAGGCATGCCGCATATCATTTTAATCAGCAGAAGCTTCTGATGCCCCTAGGCATATCAAATGCCCTAGGCAATTGCCTAGTTTGCCTATGCCTATGGCCGGCTCTGCCTATGGAGCTGATGCAGGATGAGTACTATGGGGGTCATTCCGACCCGATCGCTCGCTGCAGTTTGTCGGCGCATGGCAGCCGTCGGTGCCTAGCGATCGCCTCTGAGGCAGAGGCGGTCG
This sequence comes from Pseudophryne corroboree, assembly GCF_028390025.1. Lineage (NCBI taxonomy): Eukaryota > Metazoa > Chordata > Amphibia > Anura > Myobatrachidae > Pseudophryne > Pseudophryne corroboree. Next base: position 673,689,634 of record NC_086446.1, read on the forward strand.
CTGGGTGGGAGGGGGTTGGACGGCGGCGTTAAGCCACCGTTTAGGGGGAGTGGTCCGGCCAATGCAGGCGAGACCGGACCGTTGGGGGGGGGGGGCGGACCGCGGCAGCTGCGTGATATCACACGCAGCCGCTGCGGGCCATGGAGCGATGAGCAGCTCCCGGCCAGCACGCTAAAGCTGCGCTGGTCGAGAGCTACTCTTGAAGTGCAAAGGCATCACCGCTGTGTGATGCCTTTGCACTTCTGCGGGGGGGGGGGGGCGGCACTGACATGCAGGGCGGACTAGCTCTGTGCTGGGCGTCCCCCCGCAGGTCAGTGTGAATGATCGTAGCTGTGCTAAATTTAGCACAGCTACGATCAATTCGGAATGACCCCCTATGCCAGTTGTCATTGAGTAGCTTGGGTGAAAACGGTTAGTGCAACCTCAGAAGAGTGTGTGAACATAAATGCAGCAAGACTACCAGCTACTACCATCTGTCTCCAGTGCCATGCACCATGAAGGACAGAACAGGTAGGGACAGGGGTGTTTTGATGGGGCTGCAAACACATGCAGACCTGTAAAGAGACAGATGTTTGTCTGGGGAAGTTGTGTCTTTGGCAGATAGTGACAGGTAAATGTAGTGATGTCACAAGCCAGGTGCAGGGGGTGCGACCCACGCCCAGGTATCACCCTCTTAAGGAGTGACACCAAAGTGCTGTCTCTTCTGAAGTGATAGGAGCCGGGTGCTAGAGTGTGGTATTCTCCTGCAGCACTCAGCTCCTCTCACAATTAAAGAGCCGGCGCTACACACAGCCCAGTCTCCGGGGGCAACCTTACACCCCCACGGAGTGAAGGAACAGAGATCCCTGTGAGACCATGCCCCTTTTTATTAGGAAACTTCCCTTTCAGATGGCCATGTCTCCGGCACAGGGGTAGTAATGCCGAGTGCGCAGCGGGTGTCACACCGGTAAAGCCTATGGGTAGGTGGAGATTCCAGATGACATTATGACAATCGCCAGCAACAAGCAAGCCGACTATGATAGGACACAAAGCCTAACAGTCTCATTGGCACCCCTCTTCGACTTGGCACTCTTATTCATCTAATGCTTCTTGAAGAAGGCTGTGTTCTGCAATTGTGTGAAAATTTTGGAGCCAGGACTTGCTATGTTGTGGACACTACAGTTTTGTTTTAGGAAAATGTGCTACAGTGTCATAAAATCATGTTTGGATACTATTGAAATGAGCAGATCAAGAATCAAATGTAAATCCAAGGGATTTGTGGTGAGGTTATGCACCTTTTAAACAGAAAGCTACCTAGGAGAAGTGCATGAAAAAGTGGGAAAATCATCCTGGAACCCAAAAAATTGTCAACTGAGATAGCAGGTCCATATAGAAGGCTGTCAGTGGTAATAAGAAAAGTACTGGCGTTTCATAGAAGGTGTCAGATGGCTGATTTTTGCACTTTTTATTGATGGTTTACAAATAGCAAACAACTGTTTTTCATCAAATTAAAATATTTCAGCATTTGGGAGTATAAAAAAGTGCATGTAAAGTGATTTTCCAGTATTTTAATACAAGTTTGAAAAAATGCTGTTGTTTTTTTATCTACCCTCCACAACACTTCTACATACATGTCCCACATCATTATTGAGAAATTAACCTGAAAACTGACGTGTCTTTATCACACCTCTCCAAGTATGTGACTATTCAATGGGAAAGTGTACACAAAAAAATGCAAATGCTATTTGGATACAGAACAAAGACTACACCCCCCATGGTACAACAGGGGGTTTCAGAGGAGCAGGCACATGTGGAGTCCAGAAGCCCAGAAGATTACGTTTATATCAGGGGGATACACAAGAATGTGTTGTCCTTTAAATTGTGCGCACAGCATCCCAATATCTTGTAACCAAGTTACATGGAAAACACCACACCCCTACATATACTAGTAGACCAGTGGTTCTCAAACTCGGTCCTCAGGACCCCACACAGTGCATGTTTTGCAGGTAACCCAGCAGGTGCACAGGTGTATTAATTACTCACTGACACATTTTAAAAGGTCCACAGGTGGAGCTAACTATTTCACTTGCGATTCTATGAGGAGACCTGGAAAACATGCACCGTGTGGGGTCCTGAGGACCGAGTTTGAGAACCTGTGTAGTAGACCAAACAAAATTGGACAAGATTCCACAGATCAGGGCGCTAATACACAATACAGAAACAATTTTTGCTGGACATTTGTTAATTCCTGTGGAATTCTTTTGCCTTCCAATCATTCCATGTTGAACATATTTGTATGAAAAATAAAATGATACAACAAAGAGTACAATGTATAGTATTGCCAAAAACAAAACAGTGTGAACAAAACAATTCTTCTTATAGATGGGTTTATTTAGTAGTGAAACATACCCCACTCATAATGAATCACCAGGAGGTGGTTACATAAAGGTATCTTTCTTATACACCAGAATGTGTGTCACAGTCACCATGTTTATCCCATAGTTGGGAAACATACATACATACATACATACATACATACATACATACATACAAGGTAAAAACTATTTTCTTTTCTATAAAAACATATATAACAAAATCCAGACAAGGGAGGTAACTAAAAAAGCTACTTCCATTAAAAATCAGCACCCTCAACCAGAAATGGGAGAAGTAGATAAGTTACATTAAGGTGTCGTTTAGGATTGGAGACATCACAGTGCCACAAGAATTTTTTGTGTCAACCAGTTTCAGCTCATTAGGAGCCTTTATCAAGGCACCATACTCTTTGTTGTAGCTTTTTATATTTTCATACAAATACGTTCAACACGGAATGATTGGAAGGCAAAAGAATTCCATAGGAATCACCAACCGTCAAACAAAAAAGGGGGAGTCTTGGAAGTATTTGCCTGTGCATTCCTGAAGAGGTAGGTACCCAATAATACTGTGCATTGGGGTGGCCTGACCTCTAAATCTGTCCCTGGCCACTGTAAAACATCAGGCAGCCTCACTGGGATCTCGCTGATGCCTGCAGACTATTCTATCTCCCCAAAATCTTTCTCTTCACCTTGCAATTTATTTTGATTAAAGTCTATAGAACTTTTTTTTTCTGATAATTAAAAAATGAATATAAGCTAGAGATGAACATTGTTAGATAGACAATAGCTTACAACCAGTGACTGTGCCAGATGTGGGGCTGCAGTACAGTCCAAAATTCAAACAGGGAAGCCATACCAACTGCCACCTGCCCTTCCCCAAGTGCTTCCAAACATCGCCAGATGGGACTCACTGGCAGTTGGTATGGCTCCACTATTTGAATTCTTTACTGCACTTAAGCCTCACATCTGGAACCGCCACTGCATACCTACCATTGTTGGTGCCAGGGGTGAAACTCCCAGAGGCAATGGAGATGCCTGCCTCCAGGCTCCAAGCTCTGAAGGACCACCTACATGTACAACAGCACCTGTGTGGTTCACAGCAGGATCCCAGTGTGACTGCTGCTCTTCCAATGGAGTAGTTCACCTGCTGCTGCTAGAGAATTGGCTCTGTCCCACGAGCCCTGCTAACACCTGCTCCTGTCTGGTACCATTCAGCCTGCACTGCAGCAAGCGATGGTGCACCCTATGCTGCTACTGGACTGTGAGATGGGGCCCACTGGTAAATGCTGATTCTGCATGCTGCAGATGGCTGAATCTAGTGAGTCTGACCCTGACCGGCTGAGAGAGCTATCTATATAATTCTGAAAGTCGTATATATGTACATTCACGCACACAATCACACATACCATATTTGTTTTCCCTTTTTTTAAGGGGGCACCAAACTCCAACTTCCCTTTGGGGTGACTGGGATGATATTATACCCCTGGTTGGTGTTGTTGCACTGGTAGTGTTTTTTCCATTTGATGGCAGCTTCCTATTTTAGCTACCATCAAATTGTGTGATTGTCTTCTGATGACTGAATACCACCGCATACAGCTGTAAAAAATTTAGCCCATCTACACACAGCCATGTGTCTTTACTGCACATGAGACTCCAGTGATACTTGCGCAAACGTGAACCATTGCAATGGTACTTCCATCAAGTGGTTTTGATTGTTAGTTACCATCGCATCAGAACATTTGATGTTGGAAGACATCTTCCATTTGATAATTGACTTCCATTGTCCATCTCTACAGTAAGCGAATGGTCCTGCCAGTGATATACCATGGAACATCTGACTATTAAGCTGGCCCCCTTCATCCCCCACCTCTAGTGTATATGATGTCATGATTATCACGGAAGAGGGGGCTGGTAGCAGGATACTTTGCACTGGGTGTGACCCAAGGATGTGCTCTCTGCCCTGCACCCTGGGCAGCAGCACCAGTTGCTCTGCCCTTAGTATGGCCCTCTGTCCTGTACACACTCTGACAACTGTTTATCTTTGCATTTCTACAGCATTCAAAAGCACGGAAAGTCGGTGCAATACAATTGTGTTCAATTGTAATGTACATTAACTATTCATATATAGTAGAAACTGCAGTTATGCAATTGTAGCGGCAAATCCAGAGCAAAGTACAGGCTTTTAGCAAGCGTTATTTTTTTAGCATCAATGTTTGCAATCCTTTACTGTGCTCAGAGGTAAACTCTAAACAGTTTTGCTTATGTGTCTAGATCATATGGCAGTAGCTCACTAAACACTACTTAAAACTATCTACACCACATGGCTTAATTATAACCCATCTTCCCAAATTTATCTTAGCCTTTCAACACACTGACCTTACAGAATGGCAGCCTTCTCAGAGAGAGAGAATCGGAGCCTTGGCATGACCGCTTGTTAACATATTTCTCTGCTTCCTTCATTTGTTTATGTTGTAATTCCTGTATCAGTTCTGTATGGATCAGCAGCCTGTGCTCCAAAGCCCTGATCAAATGGAATTACATGAACCCAAAGTACAATAAGAAGAACGCTCTGACACCAAAGTATAAAATTCCAAATATACCTCATTATTTGCTATGACGATAGATGGCAGGGCACAGAGGGCATATGCCTCAGGCTGGCAGATTTTGGGGGCTACTGTGAGCAGAATGTCCCCCTGAAAATCCCTAATTGATATAACTATAGACTTAGATTTGTGAAATTATATCATTCTACTTTTTACTGCCATTTTGTTCAGAGTAATGGTTCATCTTTTCCCCTTCATACTCATTTATGAAAGCAATGGTTGTTTATTATCTGACTGCCACTATTATAATAATATAATAGAGATAGATAGATAGATAGATAGATAGATAGATAGATAGATAGATAGATAGATAGATAGATAGATAGACGTAGCGCTGCAGGGAAGGGTGCGCTATTTGTGGCACTTGTCAATTATCTGTTTTAATTACTGTCACTTGAAGCTTCCCTCCCCTATTTGAAGCCCGGCATCTCCTGACCACCCCTATCTCCTACCCCCACCCTTCCATCACTAATACCTATGCAACATTTGTGAATTTATCTTCAGAGCTCATTGTTATTGAGTCACAATAGGGTCTATTTACTAAGCCTTGAATGGAGATAAGGTTGACGGAAATAAAATTCCAAACAACCAGCCGCTCACTGTCATTTTTCAAACACAGCCTGAAACATGGTAGTTAGGAGCTGGTTGGCTGGGACTTTATCTCCATCCAAGGCTTAGTGAACAGAACCCTATGGGGTCTATTCATGCAGCAGAGAAAAGCCCTGTTTTGCGGTAATTCACAGAATGGGTTACCGTGGAGAAGTCCCTAACTTCCCCAGCGGCACCCCCGCTCTGTGGCTGAATCGCATCACCATACGTTTGTATGGTGACTGCAATTCATGTAGGAACGGAAAGCCCAGCTTTCCGTTACCCTTCGCAAAACCCCATCGCCATCTCAGACAGGTGATGGGGAGGCTTGTACAGGAGAAGAGCAATGAAGACATCCATCTCCTGCCTTCTCCCCGCCCCCTTCCGTGACAAGAGCCAATCAGAGGAGCCCAGGGCATATGCATTTGCATATGCCGGGTCACCTGCTCCTTGCTGCCCTTGCCCGCCGCTGGAGGGCCCGTTTCCCCGGCGCAAGCGCAGATGACACCTGGAGGCGCATGTGCAGAAGACCCCAGCTGCGGTATGAAGAGAGAAGACTGGAGAAGCCGGGATCGCGGAACAGCCGGATACCGCATCGCATCAGGGAGCAGGTAAGTGTTAATGAATTGCGTCAGAAATCTGAAAAAACCCTGAAATAAGAATGCGATGTTTAGTGAAAAGTTAAACATAAACATCGCATTCTTACATGAACAGACCCCCTATGTCTTTAATTACAGTTCAAGATGCTGACATACCTGGGATTCTAACCCATCGCCTATGGCTTTGCAGGCAGACACTCTATTCATTGAGCAATCTGACCTTGAATAGAAAGGTAGATAATTCTAAGCTAGAGAATTCTATTTGAAGCTTACCTTGTACTTTTTGAAAAAATATCAGCATAGTAGCTGAGCAGATCTATGTAGTGTGTGGCTGCAGGAGATTGGATGTGTGGTTGCACACTACATAGATCTGCTCAATTGCAATGCTGATTTTTTTTTTTTTTAAGTACTTCATGTAGTTAGAAATCTCATGGTTTGTATGCAAGATCAAACCCTAGGTACTGTATGACAGTATATTGAAATGTGTTATTTAATAAAGGGTACTGTAAGTGAATCACAAAGAGCTCTCAAGTTAGGTGCATGAATGTGGTATAAAGAGGATTTGTGTCAATTTTCTTTCAGTGTTCTATAAATGTATATATATATATATATATATATATATATATATATAAATAAAATGTGGAAAGGGCCCTCACGCATAGCATGGGTTTTTGCCAAATGGAGGGGGGGGGGGGTCAATCTTTTTCTAGCACAGGGCACCAACAAGTCTAGATACTGCTCTGGATAGATAGATAGATAGATAGATAGATAGATAGATAGATAGATAGATAGATAGATAGATGGATAGATAGATAGATAGATAGATAGATAGATAGATAGATAGATAGATAGATAGATAGATAGATAGATAGATAGATAGATAGATAGATAGATAGATAGATTTGCTTCTGTCTCTGTTCCTAGAGTAGGGAGAGTACATGTTACTCTACTAGACATGATGGGACAGTTGCTATGAGTATAGTACTGTATATACATGCGTGTCAGTGCTGATTACTAGCTGACAATAATGTGCCAACAGCATCACGGGTAGGCACTTCTGCAAATACGGAATGGCAGAACTAAGTAAAAAAAAAGTATACTGTATATACTAGCAAAGGAAAGCGGGTGAGTTATACTGTACTTTTTCACAATATACATTGATGTTGATGGTTCAAATAAACTTTTTTTATTTTAAACGTTTTAATATTATTATTATTATTATTATTATTATTATTATTATTGTTATTATTATTATTATTATTATTATTATTATTATTATTATATCTTCCCGTTTTGGGGGTGCTGATCCCATCAGGCTCTTCATGCTTCATCCTGGCATGGCTTATTGAGACTTATAGTTCTACTACAGCTTACAAGGCACAAGCTGTAGTAATTAAAGTAACTAATTAAAGGTGCTTACAGCTTTCTCTTTATATATAAACACTTTTACTGCCTGCCGTCCTTATTACTTTTACACTGTTTCACTTTGTTTCTCTGTGATCTGACATTGAGTGGCTGCCACTTGATACAAATGATAGCACCACAGTCTGATCTGGGATCCAGCCTTTCAGACAGAGCATAACTCGTGGTCTCTAATTAACCTCAACCAGGGATTCCCTGCTCTGCTTATATTTTAATAGCTGCTGATTAGAATTGTTTGGGAGTTCCCAGCAATTGCTAATGTTACAGTGTAAGTTCTGTACAGACAGCTCAATGCTACTTAACACTGTGCCACAAACTAACACAAACTACTGCCAAAACCGTGTTAATACTTATCAAGCGTGCTTACCTTAACTAAGATTAATTGTCAGATACAAAACTAAGGTAAAATATTAATGAGAATCCTTTTGTTGCACATCTCCATGTTGGTTATGAACTGACTAGTTGTGCGATACTGGAAAATACAATTGAAACAGACAAAATTACATTTATCACAATTACCAATACAAATCTGTGCTTCACATTTTTACATAGGAAATAATGAGGCGCAGTTTCGCTTTCCCTGAATGTTATTTATCGCTTTATTGCATTGCAACCTGGTGTGTCCGAATTTATTTTGTGGTTATAAACAATATTAAATAGAATAAATACAGGTTATACTAAACATTTGTGCAGAATGTCTCATATATTATGTGGCTGATAGACGACTTTCACTTATAGAATAGGAGACAGAAGTTCCTCAATAGAATATACATGACCAATGAACTCACGGCAACCAATACATGTATTAATTATTATTATTATTATTATTATTATTATTATTATTATTATTATTACTACTACTACTACTACTACTACTACTACTACTACTACTACTACAAACATAATTTTATAGATTGGGCATTCTGACTAGAATGTATATTATAACGCAAGAGACCCTATATTATATACATGAGTCACCCGAATTAAACAGGATGGGTCCAGCTGCCAGTCATGGCCGTTTCCATGCATTCTTTTCCTGACATGTCCCCCATAGCACAAATCCGTGTCAGTATTGCCTGTATCTAAAATAAACAGAAATCTATGCTGTTGTGTGCTGGGATTGTGAACAGCTGTGTGTGGCATAGGTTTTCACTGTCCCACTACCCAGTGAAAAGAGAAACAAACAAAAACAAAAAACACTTTAATCTGTTAACTATAGGAGTCGCCAATAAATGCATTTTAATTAATACTTCTTACTCGTCGTTTTATGAAACAACAAATACCGAGCTAATATGGTACACAGAATTTAACATACAATTTATTATTGAATAACACGTATAACTTAATAATAATGAATAGAGTTTTATTTACATCAGATAATATGTGTTCCTTAATTATTACAACTATAGTTTATAAAGTGTGTGTGTGTGTGTGTGTGTGTGTGTGTGTGTGTGTGTGTGTGTGTGTGTGTGTGTGTGTGTGTGTGTGTGTGTGTGAAATATATAAAATCGACATGGTGTAATGTAAAAATGCTGTTTCTACGAAATCAAACATTGCTTAGTATAGTAAATTATAATGGGGCTAATATTTTACATTTGTTGATGTGTTGCCCAGTAATTAGCATCAGAGTGATTACCTTCCGTTTACAGTACACACATTTCAGTAAACCTACTGTACTTAGGCTAGCACAGTATATAGTGACTATTGTACAGAGAAGTCGACTGCAGTGGGTATGTCTAAATAGAAATAATTTAAATAGGATTATATATTTTATACATTTACCTGTCCTGGAAAAAGAATACAATTAATATTAAATTCTGGAACATCATGACAGCTTTTCATTTGCACCTCCTCGCTATAGGTTTTATTGGGTAAAAAAGAAGAAAATATTACACTTTAATTATTTTTTTGTGCTGCCTCGGCACAAATTAAATAATGGGAAAAAATTGTTACTCTTCCAAATCCACAGCTTCGGTAGAACTTTTGCTTCTATAATGTATTTGTGGAAAAATATGTTATTTGGTTGTCTATCTTGATTCCCATCGAAATGCATCAATTTTGTTTCACTCTATAATACAATGATCCCATCCCTGTAGTGTAAATTATTTACACGCTCAGTTTGTAATTGGAAGAGTCCTGGTTACTTTTGTAAGTCTCCACATGTTTATTAACTTTCCATCGATCTGAAACACATCTCATTAACACTACAAAATGAGCATTTCAACTCCGAGGCCAGCCCTCAGCTTTATTTGATGTGTAGATTGTGTCACTAATACAAAATACATTATTAATAAATGCTGAGCTGCACAGAACTACAATATTAAAGCTTTCAAAGTGAAATGTTCTATTAACTTGATTCCATCACCCCTAAACTGCACTAGTCATAAACAGTCACTAGTTCTGTCTTTGTTTTTGTTACACGCCAAAAAAGTTTAACTTTTCCTCCTTTCTTTTGTTCTAGATTTTTTTGCAAGGGAAATATACGTGTGTGTGTGTGTGTGTGTGTGTGTGTGTGTGTGTGTGTGTGTGTGTGTGTATATATATATATATATGATATAAATATATATATACACACACACACACACACACACACACACATATATATATATATATTTGCTAAATAAAATCCATCTATGCATTTGCATGTATCAGATTGTAGGAAATTATATAACAATTTGTCTAAAGTCGTAGAATTTCTATACATAACTGCTTGTGATCCGCGGCTCTCCAGATGCTGTGGAATTACAAGTCCGTCCTACAACTCACTTCAACTTTCATGTGTCAGAGCATCCTAGTACTTGTGGTTACTCAACAGTGGAAGACTTATACAGTGTATTTACTAAGCCTGCACTACAGTATATACTTATTAGAAGGTTCACTTTCTATGTAAGGCACTGTAGAATTTGCAAGAGTGCAGAACGATGTTTAGCGACCTTCGTTTAGATTTGAGTTAAAACGAATTTATGTTCCAGAGCAAGAGTTTTAATATAAGTGCACATGCAATCAAGACAGCCCGAAGGAAGCAACTCATTGCCGTGCGATTTGCCTGGGTGATAGAGAACGATCACGGAGAACCAAACAATACCAGTAAACGTTATAACTCATCGTCATGGAATTTTGCTATAGATTCCCTAACGAACTTCGTTCAGGTTTCAGAATAGTGTTTAAAAAGTGAATATTGTTTAACACTTTAGTTACCTAGGAGACCAAATAGACTATGGGCTACATAAAAGAATCAATAGACTGCAGTGGAAGTGATATTATACCAGTGTACAGCACCAAGCTCCTTCTTTCATTTGCTTTGAGAGTTCCGCATATTTTTCATATCCAGTAATTTTTTACGTAACCATTTGCAAGACCTAAACATGCATATTGCTTAACCCCAAACTAGAAGTAAAACACACACACACACACACACACACACACACACACACACACACACACACACACGGAAATATACAGTATATAGATCAATCCTTGGGCGCTACAATTCAAAGCAGCAATATGTCAAAGAAAGTCACCCAACTTATAGCTATATAAGTACAAACAAACAAAATGTGACACCACATGCGCTGAAAATAGTCCCAACATTTCTGTGTGTGTGGATTGTGTGTGTGTGTGTGTGTGTGTGTGTGTGTGTGTGTGTGTGTGTATATTATGTGTGTGTATATATGTGTGTGTATGTATATATATATATATATATATATATATATTATATATATATATATACATATAAGCTTGCAAGCAGGGCCTTCCCTTCCTACCTCTATGTCTATCTGTTATTTCTGTGTGTGTGGATTTGTGTGTGTGTGTGTGTGTGTGTGTGTGTGTGTGTGTATATATACATATATATATATATATATAGTATGTGTGTGTGTGTGTGTGTGTGTGTGTGTGTGTGTGTGTGTGTGTGTGTGTGTGTGTGTGTGTGTGTGTGTGTGTGTGTGTGTGTGTGAGTGTGTGCTTTTGTGATACAAATAAAGATGCTGAACAAAGACCTGTTCCCTTTGGTGCCTGCATCTGTATAGTGGTGACTCTACTAATTCTGGGGTAAATTTACTAAGCCTTGGAGAGAGATAAAGTGGACCGTGATAAAGTACCAGCCGAAAGGCTCCTAACACAGCATGTAACTGGTCAGTTAGCAGCTGATTGGCTGGTACTTTATCTCTCGTTACCTTGTCTCTCTCCAAGTCTATTAAACACAATAGTGTTTATACAGTCGCATTATTTAGGATTGCTAGTTCTGTCACTTCAGTCATTTATCTTATTTGGTATGGGAGTTTTTACATATCGGTAAATCATTGGGAAAGCTGTAAGGTTTGTAGACGGCAAACGCCACCTGTAAGTAAGACTGTCAGCCTCATAACAAGAAGAGGGTGCGGGGGGATGTAGCAGCTGATCTTTGGGTTTGTATGGAACCGACATGACCGGGCTCATTCTTATTCAGTTTTGTGCTGTACAGTGTCCAGCGAATAGGGAAACACTATGTTATTCAATTACTTGTACTACTAGTCGAATGCAGACCCAGATAGAGTGACTGTCCATTGCATACCTTTATACGAGTGGAATGACCCTTACCTGAAAGGGTACTGTTACTAATCTGCGAGAGGGGTGGACAATAGGGCTCATTTATTGATACCGAATTTATGAACAAAACGAATTTATGTGCGCAACTGTATTATAAATCAAAGCAGCCAATCAAATTATTGCTCTCATTGTTTATCTTACTGAGACAGTACATGCTAAGTATAAATTGTTTATATGATTGTTGTTCAGTGATACATTATTACTACAAGTGCCATAACATGTCAAAATGACTTAAGTGTTGTAAGTCTTCATATTTTAAATGCTCCATAGACCACACAATTCTGTATTTCAGATGTATTATAGATCCCTGTAGTAGAAACATTTATAGCATATGTAGGCATATGTAAGGAACCTGTGTCTCTGAATCCTGTGTACACTAGTTGTTGTAGAACTACAATTTCCAGCTAAAGAGCCACAGGATCGTCTGTTTTATACATATCACAGCTTTTAATGCAAGAAGTACGTCACATTGGGCTGTGTTTATGGCAATGCATCTTGCATAGAAACTACAATTCTGAGCAGGGCTGAAAATGTAATCCTTTATTTCAAACTGCTGACATAATAATGTCATCTGGCACAGTATCCAAGAAGGAATTATGTCATTGGATTTTGGTCCATAGCAGGTACAGTACATGAATAGTGTGGATGCTGGTCCGCATGAGACAATTGTCATGCAGCAGTAAAACGACAGACTTCTCTAGAATTAGAAGAGAAAAGAGGTTCAGTAAAGATAAATGGTGAATGGTTGTAAGAACTCACGAGCAGGGCCCTTTCTCTCATGTGCTTTATCTGACCTCACTTATATCACCATCTCCTCCCCACTGCCAACAGCAGCAGCACATTTCTGGTTCAGTTTTTGCGAGTATTATGATTGTATATCCAGCAATACTTATATAATTGTGTCCCATGTTTTGTAAGGTTTCCTACGGTTTACGTATTTTGTAAGTTGTTGCAGACACTTGTGGTAAAATAGTAGTAGTAGTAGCAGCAGCAGGGGTAGCAACAGTAGTAGTAGTAGTAGTATTAGTAGTAGTAGTAGCAGCAGCAGCAGCAGCAGCAGCAGCAGCAGTAGTAGTAGTAGTAGTAATGGTAGTAATAGTAGTAGCAGTAGTAGTAGTAGTAGTAGTAGTAGCAGCGGTAGCAGCAGTAGTAGTAGTAGTAGTAGTAGTAGTAGTAGTAGTAGTAGTAATGGTAGTAATAGTAGTAGTAGTAGTAGTAGTAGTAGTAGTAGTAGTAGTAGTAGTAGTAGTAGTAGCAGTGGGAGCAGCAGTAGTGGTAGCAACAGCAGCAGCAGTAGTAGTAGTAGTAGTAGTAGTAGTAGTAGTAGTAGTAATGATAGTAGTAGTAGCAGCAGCAGTAGTAGCAGCAGTAGTAGTAGTAGTAGTAGTAGTAGTAGTAGTAGTAGTAGTAATGATAGTAGTAGTAGCAGCAGCAGTAGTAGCAGCAGTAGTAGTAGTAGTAGTAGTAGTAGTAGTAGTAGTAATGATAGTAGTAGTAGCAGCAGCAGTAGTAGCAGCAGTAGTAGTAGTAGTAGTAGTAGTAGTAG